>NW_026461407.1:0-55278 GCF_021730395.1 Mercenaria mercenaria | reverse complement strand
GATCACTTGATCCAAGTTTTATAAAATTATGTCAAGGAGTTTAGGAGATACAGTCGGACACAGCCATGAAGGCCCAAACCTTTGACCCTGAGTTCTAACCTTGACATTGAGGCATCATGGCTGACTCATAAATTATGCACATCGTCTTGACTAGGTGATTATTTTACCTAAGTTTCATAAAAAACAGGGTATAGGAGAAAGGGGGCTTACTAGATACAGAGCGGACACAAAATGGAAGGCTCAAACATTTGACTCCAAATTATGACCTTGACCTAGAGCCGGCATGGGTGACTTATAAGTTCTGCACATCGTCTTGATGTGGTGATCATTTGACCCAAGTTTCATGAAAATCCTTCAAGGGATTTAGAAGATATGGAGCGGACACGAGTGTTACGAACAGACGGAAGGACGGACGGAAGGACGGAAAGACGGAAGGACGGACGGTGACAATTCCTATAAACCTCCCACCACTCGTGGCGGGGGATTATTAATTGTTGGTAATGAGAATCAAACTGTTCAAACAAAGGATAGAAACTAATGTATTTAACGCTGCAAAGAAATGACTGGCAAATGGTATGGCTAGTTCACCTGGCTATCTTAGACTTCAGAAACATGATACTACATAAAGGTTTTGATGATTCATTTATCTTTAACATTTCATACTTTTTTGCATAATATAATTTCAGATACCCTCATTGATTCACTGAAACAGGTATGAGTTATTTTGTGTGAAATAAAACACGTTCAGGTAAACAAATAAACTGGTAAGTTATGTAAAACACCTGTATTTATATAGAACAATATTATTATAAAAGTAACCATCTTAACATAAAACTATCGTTATATATATATTTTTAGCATAATTTAAACTCGTATCTTTGTTTCAATAGCTAAACGCCATAATATAATTATGACAGAAAACACCGACAGAAAACCCAGAAAATATAAAAAAAAAACAACAACAACAACAAAAATCAACAAAAAACAGAAGATGAAATCTTAAACAATCAAACAAATTACTTCAGTAAAAACGATGGATACTCCGCGAAGTACGATTGTTGCATATTAAAAGCATAATGAAGAATTTTCAGACAAGAATGGCGCCATATTTTACCTGAGTAAAAATGATTCCATCAGAACATAAAAATATGCTCTGAAGAAGGAAGCTTCCTATACATTTTAGTTAAATTCTTTCACTGTTGGTTGTGAAATACTCCATACAAGGATAGTTTTAATGTTTATCAATGTTGCATAATCAAAGGGCAATAACTGTTGTTTCGCTAATTTTCAGCAAGCGATTTCTATAGAAAAATCCGGACTAGAAACGGTGTCATAGTAAATGTTTGTGGAAAAATCAAAGGGCTATAACTCAGTAACAAATTACCCGGTCCAAACAAGAAGATAAAATGTGCATCTCCTGTTAGCTTTGAAGCTTCACATGAAGTTTCGTTGACCGTACTCTTACATAGCGTAATGCTTTACTGTGCCTGAAAGGTCGGTGGACCCTTAATAAATTTGAATGAAGTTTCGTTGAATTCAAGTTAGTTGTTACTGAGAAATGCTCCGGATAAGAAATTACCCTGCTATAGTAAACTAATGTTGAATAATCAAAATTAACAACGTGAAAATTCATCCGAGAGGAACATGAAGACGATAATCATGCGTATCTCCTCTTGACAGTAGTTATGTAGCTACTCCTTTGTTCTGCCTATTGTTCTTTTCAGCCACGCAAAAGAATTTTAGCAACATAACAAGGGTTTGAATAGAATACTTGGTAACTGTTATCAACTGTTCTTCTAGCCACAGAACTATCCTTAGGCTACTGTTTGAATGACGAACGGACGGACAGACGGCCGATGCTGAAACATATATGGTTTCCCTTTTAGGGAACACGAAAAAAAGAACTTGCTTAGAAAATATGAAGTAAAACTTATGAAGACATGCATTTCTGCTAAAAGCACATTCAATCGCATGTATTTCTGACAAGACCTGCGTGACATGTGGGCTCGAGAGTAAGCAGTCGGATAGTGAATTATCCAGTATTCACACCTAAACAAGAAAGTAGGTTGGGTCAATAAAGTAAATAATATTTTTCTTTTTTTAAATCGGAATTATATGAGGTTTTAGTTGTTCAAAGTAAGACAGAATGCATTTAACTTTATAATTATATTACGATGGTCGTGAAAGTAGGTCATAATAAGTTCATAGCCGTGACATTTGTCCCCTGGATGTGTGTTAGTCAGGAGGGGCGCTGTTAGAGTTTTAGCAGATTAGGTTCAGGAGTGAGTATACCTTGTCGCCGGATACATTCAAATTAGTTGAAAGGTAGCAATTTATTTCATTTCGTGTAATTTCATGTTTTAAAGTTTGTTTATCTCTGTCCCTTTAAAGCATTTGTTTTTGAAGTACTTGAACCTAAAAGGTATAAAATGTTGCAAGCAAGATACCATCAAGTGATTAATAATGACTGACAACGGCTACAGCTACGTGGATAAAACAAATCAGAAGGAATAGCAAATGTTTGTCTACGCGTAAGCAAAGGCCAAATTTGACTTCTCAGAATAATGAATTTTCAATTTTAATACCTTTTGCTCTCCCTCGATGAACCAAAGACGAATTTCATTTTCATCCATTATGGAAACTGACAATCTGAAAGATGCATATTTTATTACGATTATTTTCATTAAATTTGCGAAAAAACAACAACAAAAAAAACAAACGTATAATTATGACAAAATCACAGGTGACAGACACCTACTAAAACCAACCATATTTAAAACTTAGTATTTGAAGCCATTAATAGAAAATATAACTGCTTTATTACAAATTGTTTGTTTCTAACGCATAGGTCTTTGTTTTAGAACATGATAAGTATATCACTAACAAGTTCAAGTTAAATAACACAAATGGAAAACACAAAGATACGATCGACATATTGAACCAATATTATAAAACATACAGAAATTTTCAGACAAGTTTGAATAACAACGTGTTGCAATTTCCTGAGCTGCGGGGATGAGCATTTATTTTCCATGCATCCCCGAAATACATTTTGCAGGATCCTATTCCACCTCAGGTGTGCAACGAGGGCAGGCTGTGGCGCAATGAAGTACTAGTGGTTCGCAGAGAATTTCTGTAAATCGCTGCGATTTAAAGGTAAATATATCGATTTGTTACATGCTGTCGATATTTGATGTACAATTAGACAGGACCATTTCTATATCATGCTGTCTTTCATTTAATAATATAATCTCAAAAATGAACAAAAAATATTTGCTTATAAAACATTTGCATCATAAAATTTAGTGTCATTTTATCAATGACTTTGTTTATTTTGTTTTCAACAATAATACAAATTATTTAAACCAGTTGGTCCACTTTGCTCTAGGGCGGTGGCTGGGATGTTCTGTGCTTCCAGGAAACTTACCCTTACCGTTTATGTTTTGGTGTTAAGGTATCTACTTAATTCATTTGAACACAGTCTTCAGTGTTTCATGCGATGTTCTAATAGATGTTTTTTTTCTTTTCCAATGATGAGATCGAAAACCAATGAAAATTGTTTCCAATCAAGCATTAAAAGATTTGCAGCCGTTAAAAGTCATAGAACAAGAGGGCCATAATGGCCCTATATCGCTCACCTGTTATCACTGCACTTAAGGACAAGAAGGTCAAAAAATCATAATCAAGATCAATCAAAAGAATCATGAGAAAATATAGTTGAAATTTTCTTAAAGGTACAGATAAGTCAAAATACACCTAAAAATTGGAGGTACCATCCAAGTTGTACCACAGAAAAGTGGTCTCGGTTTTTCCCTACGGCTAATAATAAAAAAGCTACTCAAGCTATTTATAGTAACATAAAAGGGAAGTAATTCAAAAAAATTATTGTAAGTGAACAAAAGAAGGATCTGCAAAATAAAAACAAGAGCACTGCAATGCAACGCAAATGCAGAGCAATATACACACAAAACAAAGTCATATGACCTTTGACCCCTAAGCGTGACCTTGACCTTGAAGTGAGCCATCCAAAACATGCGCTCTGCACATCGTTTCGATGAGGTGAACATTTGTGACAGGTTTCTTCGAAATCCTTCAAGGGATTCAAGAGTTACAGAGCGGAATGGATTGCTGACCAACAGACAGACGGACACCGAGGCGATAACATTATACATCCCTTCAGGCATATAAAAAGGAATCGAGATCTTATGGTGATAAAAGTTGTGTGCAAGTTTGGTTAAAATCAAATCATAAATGAAGCTGCTATTGTGCAGACAAGATCAAAATATCTAATTCTTGCCATTTCAGGGGCCATAACTCTAACCCAAATTATGGGATCTAGCCGGTTCAAGAAAGGAACCAAGATCTTATGGTGACACAAGTTTTGTGCAAGTTTGATTAAATTCAAATCATAAATGAAGCTGCTATTGTGCAGACAAGGTCAAAATAGCTAATTCTGGCCCTATCAGGGGCCATAACTCTGCAACCCATAAGGGCATCTGGCCAGTTCAAGAAAGGAACCAAGATCTTGTGGTGATAAAATTTTTCTGCAAGTTTGGTTAAAATAAAATCATAAATGAAGCTGCTATTGTGCAGACAAGGTCAAAATAGCTAATTCTGGCCCTTTCAGGGGCCATAACTCTGAAACCCATTAAGGGATCTGGCCGGTTCAAAAAAGGATCCGAGATCTTATGGCGACACAAGTTGTGTGCAAGTTTGATTAAATTCAAATCATAAATGAAGCTGTTATTGTGCAGACAAGGTCAAAATAGCTAATTCTGGCCCTATCAGGGGCCATAACTCTGGAACCCATAACGGAATCTGGCCAGTTCAAAAAAGGATCCAAGATCTTGCGGTGATATAAGTTGTGTGCAAGTTTGGTTAAAATCAAATCATAAATGAAGCTGCTATTGTGCAGACAATGTCAAAATAGCTAATTTTGGCCCTTTCAGGGGCCATAATTCTGGAACCCATAATGGAATCTGGCCAGTTCAAAAAAGAACCTGAGATCTTATGGTGATACAAGTTGTGTGCAAGTTTAGTAAAAATCAAATCACAAATGAAGCTGTTATTGTGCAGACAAGGTCAAAATAGTTAATCTTGGCCCTTTCAGGGGCCATAAGTCTGGAACCCATAATGGGATCTGGCCAGTTCAAGAAAGGAACCAAGATCTTATAGGGATACAAGTTGTGTGCAAGTTTAGTAAAAATCAAATCACAAATGAAGCTGTTATTGTGCAGACAAGGTCAAAATAGCTAATTTTGGCTCTTTCAGGGGCCATGACTCTGGAACCCATAATGGGTCTGGCCAGTTCAAGAAAGGAACCAAGATCTTATGGGGATACAAGTTGTGTGCAAGTTTGGTTAAAATAAAATCATTAATGAAACCACTATCGTGCAGACAAGAAATTGTGGACGGACGACGGACGACGGACGGACGATGACGGACGGACGACGGACGGACGAACGACGACGGACGAAGGGCGATCACAAAAGCTCACCCTGTCACTATGTGACAGGTGAGCTAAAACCGGACACAGTCGTCCAGTGGTAATTAGGGTTCGTGAGTTCGAGCAAGAAAGTATATTTACAAATTTTTGTGACGTTGGCCAAGATATATTTCCAAAATACTTTCTACGTATATCAACATAAAGAGGACAACAAAGCAGAAAATGGTATTCTGATTCAATACAATTTAAATTACACATTTTACATATTCTTTCATTTCTAACGGTAACTAAGAATCTACCTAATTTGATTTCAAACTTGTGAGAGCTTAATCTGAAACAACTCAATTCTTTTCTTAATCCATCAATTGTTACAGCATCAATATATTTTTCAAAACAAAACAGTTTTCAATTTACAATAATATTCTAACGTCGACATTGACTGGACAGAAGTACGCCAGTTTTGGATAAACTGGTCGCAATGCGTTGTTTAAACAAATAATTTACATCATAATCAAAATTATTCCAGATCTCACTATAACCAAGACTGTCTAATAAACGCTTGATAGATTTTGCCCAACAGCTATCACTGTTGTTATTACACTGTTCGGTAAAGACTCTGTACATAGGGGAGTTTGGATTTTGCATTACTTTTAACCAATATTTTAATGCTCTTTGATCACAAATGACTGATAGCAGGAACCTTTCCAGTTCCCCATTAACTCACAATTAGGGGTCTGTTGAAGAACTCCAAGTATTGTTTTACAAAGCTTTATGTGCAACTTGTCAATTTCTTTAAAATCATATATGCCCCACACCTCAGAACAGTATGTAAGAATTGGTACAACCATGGTATTAAATAAAGAAAGTTTAGTTTTCATATCTATTTGTACACGAGTGAATAATGATAATAAGCTACTATACGCCTTAAGGGCCTGTTCTGAGAGCACTTTTACAGCATTTTTCATCACGCCAGTATACAAAAAAATCAACTCCTAAATATTCAAAATGATCTACAACTTCAGTTTGTTCGCCATTGATAAACCAGTTAAACTGATGGTGGTTTTTTCTTTTTTTCAAATACACATTTTTTTAACGTTAATCTGGAGACCCCATTTTTTCTGAATATGTATAAATGATATCTATCTGAGCTTGTAGGCTATCTATGGGAGATTTGTATGCGACATTGAATACCAATTTGAAAGAAATCTGTCTGACATTTATAATTTATAGCCCAATGCAATTTGTATATATATTTGTATACAAATTAGGTGTATTCATTATAGGACAAATATTCAGGTTATTTGTTACTTTTAAATGTTTTAATTTAGTTGAAGTGTTTCATATTTTGTTATTTACCATTAAATACTCTATAGAAACTATTCATTGACATATTAGTTGTTTATCGCTAAAGATCAGTACATGCACTGTGGGATCATGCTATCATATTTTACCGAAATTTGCAATTCTCTGATTCGCTGACAATGTTTTATCCATATTTTTGTCTGAAAAATTTGCTGCCAGTTGTTGGCAATAAACATGTATACCTGTATGCAATATTAGATAATGATTTCAAAATAACTAGTTTGTAGTTTACTGTAATATAGTACTGCTGAAAAGTTGCGCTGTTTAGAATAATATTTCATATATAACATATTGAAATTTTAACTAAATTGAAAGAATAATGATGCCATTTTTTCATTTTACGACTGGCATCCATTTCAATTAGTCACAAAAAATTCTTGAATATTTTATAGCTTTGAATAGACGTGCAAAATAAAATTAAGTAAGACATACAGAGACAGATGATGAATTATTTCTGATATATATCAAATATCATGACACTTTCATTTTTTACTAACATATGACAGGATAAAAAAGCATTTTGTGTTTGTCATGATTTTCCTGCTTTATTGCGAATTTCTTTAGTTTATTTATAATTACAAAAGACGGATTTACGAAGCTATTGGTTGCCCTGATGTTTACTTAATGTTTTATTTTTAATTCGCATATGCTTTTTACTTGTGGCAGAAAGACCGCCAAAAAAGGAATCCTACAAAAAAATATCATTTATGTTTTAAGAATTGTTTGCCACAAAAAAGAAGATTTAGATAACACAATTTGTTGTACATAATGCCTTGAAAATAGGCAGATATGTTAATAATAATATCCTACCTGAGAAGCCGGGTTTAGTCTTATTTTCATTAGAAGAAAAAAACACAAAAAAACAAGCAAACCCACTCACAAAACAAAAACAAAAAACAAATATAAATTACATTTGAAAATATGATATTTTCTTTCGTTTTGTCTTTCAAAAGAACTTTTTTTCTTCAAACTTCAAACAGCTGTTGTATATATTTTTTCTCCGACTTGAATGACATCTTTTAAAAAATGCTTAGGGGGCGTGGCACTTTGTCACTGAAGTTGCTGTGTTATGTAATACACGTGAAATCATGCAACTGACATGATAAAACGTAGTCACTTTAGTTTTCAAGACCATAACATTGGACGTGTTTGTAATTTTAAGGATGTGACCTAGTTAGACTGGATCCTAAAAGTTACTGAAGCATATGAAACGTCGTTGATATGACTTACATTAATGTCATTCGGTTTTGTTATAATTACTACAAACTCGAATTAATATATATATCAAAAATAACATATAACATGGTATCTAATATCATAAATAAAATCTATAAGGATATCTTTTTGAAGTTTGATTGACACTTCCTTTTAAAAGATGTTCATATTCAAAAAAAGTAATTTAACATGTTGGTTGTTGACCTTGTTATCAGCAGAGGAAAAATAAGATCATTATTTGGCATTGAAAATTGATCGTATTTTGAATTTTAATTGTGACTGTATGAAACAGACAACGTATATATATAAAAATCTAAATTTGTAATTATCTGGATCAATTCAATAACTATTGGAATTAGATTATTCAAGGTAAATGCAATATAACGCTAATGTTTATATTCCTGATCATTTTCATATCCTTTAATTAATAGAATAAAAGTCATTATAATAAACTTGAAATCGGCAAAAAATATATGACAGTATAACAATAAATAAAGAATGTGAGACATCAGTGTAGATCACCCATATCCGCTTCCCGTACATCTCTACAAATTTTGACGACAGCGGTCACCACCCCTACAACTTTGATATGGTTAAATAAAATCTATGAAATCAATAGACATAAAAATAAAAAGAAAAAGAAAAATAATTATCTATTTGAATACGGAATGAATTGATCGCCATTTGGGTATGACTGGGTACAAAATTAAGGGAGACTTAGGGATTATGTCCGTTTCAGTTAAATAATTTAGCATTTGGGACTGTGTGGGCTTTTATTGGTAAGCGTTTGGGGGGGGGGGGGGGGTAATTTTTCTAAACCTTTTGTCGAGCTGAAAGATCAAAATTGTTAAAATGCAGTTTACTACCTGCTAATTATGAATCCCTAATCATCAGTTATTAAGCGCATTGGTTGAAATAAATCATTTGGAGTGGTGCAAAGATTTATATGTTTTTTCCTATGTCCTACGGTAATCTACCTTAAAATTACTCTTGTTAATCTAATTTTTACTTCCGTCGCTTTGGCCCGCGCAAAGTGTAAATCAATCTTTAGACATTTGCTGTTACAGTACTTATATTTTTGTGACGTTTCATGGCGAAAGTTGCAAAATGAATGAAACTATATCGAGCCTCTGAATTTGGTTTGAATGTTAACAGTTGTTTCGAAATTGTGAGAAAAACATCACTGTTTGTTTGCTGAAATATTTTGCCAAATACAATGAGTTGACGTTACGAGTTTCTTCAAGTGAATAAACAAGCGAATTTCGACAGATAGATTTAGAATAATATAAATATGTATTTGAAAGGTTCATCTATGAAATTTATTTCTTTACTATTATCCTTTCATTTGATTACCTAGTTTGTGATATTCCTAAACATTTGAAATACGAAACCATACGTCGTCTGTACTGACGGATTTTTAAAAGGCAAATTACTATAATAAAATCGTAACAAGAGGGCCATGTTGGCCCTATATCGCTCACCTGAGTACCATGGCTCTTAATAATAAAATCAAGTTTTGACATAGATCACATAGGTATACACATTTAATAGCATCAGGATGAATATTTTCTTGTAACAGTCCTTTTTGACCTATGGGTCACATACTAGTCAGGGTCAATCTCCATACCAAGTTTGAGGGTCCTAGGCTCAAATGCTGCATTTTTGTACTAGCTTGACTATTCCTTACCGTGGAAAACTTAAATAACATTTAAAACCAATCTCATTAGATGCTGCTGAGGTATATTCATTTACATAAAATAAAGGGAGGTAATTTGTCATAACTTCAGTTAAACGTTATCTACCTTGATTGTCCGAATCTATCTGATGGCATAAATGACATTTCAAATCAGTATCTTCATTGGTTACTGAGATACACCCATTTTAATTTGAAACAAACGGAGGTAATTTGACATAAAATCTGTCCATAATTATCTACCCTGATTGTCTCAGTCTAACTAATGAAAATAATGAAATTTCAAATGAGTATAAATACTTACTGAGATAAATCCATTTTGATTAAAATCAGGGGAGGTAATCATGCACTGGTATATGCATGTAGATGATACAGAGTACAAGCCTTTACAACAATGTATTAGAAAAGTAAGTTAAAGTAGAAATTTCTTACCATAGAAGACTTAAATAACGTTTCAAACCAATCTCATTAGATGCTACTAGGTATATTCATTTACATAAAAAACAAAGGGAGGTAATTTGTCATAAATTGAGTCAATATGTATCTTCTCTGATTGTCCAAGTCCATCTGATGGCATAAATGAAATTTCAGATCAGTATCTTAATTAGTTACGGAGATATACCCAATTTTAATTTGAAATAAAGGGAGGTAATTTGACATAAAATTAGTCCATATTATCTACCCTGATTGTCTGAGTCCAACTTATGATAATAATGAAATTTCAAATGAGACCTATAAGTACTTACTGATATAAATTCATTTTATTTAAAATCAGGGGAGGTAATCAGATATAAAATAACTCCAGAACCTATGACTAAGTTTGTATCAAATCAAACCATAAATGAAGTCTCTATATGGCTGCAAAAGCCACAATAGCAAATTTTGGACCTTTAAGGGGCCATAACTCTGGAACCCATGATTGGATCTGGCCAGTTTTCGACAGGAACTGAGATATTATACCAATACAAGTTGTGTGCAAGTTTGATTAAAGTTGATTGCAAAATGTTGCCTCTATCGTGTTCACAAGCAAAAAATAGCAGATTTTGGCCATTCAAGAGGCCATAACTCTGAAACCCATGATGGGATCTGGCCAGTTTTCGAAAGGAACCGAAATTTTATGTCAATACAAGTTGTGTGCAAGTTTGATTAAAGTTGATTACAAAATGTTGTCTCTATCATGTTCACAAGCCAAAAATGGCAAATTCTGGCCCTTTAAGGGGCCATAATTGACACCCATGATGGGATTTGCCCAGTTTTCGAAAGGAACCGAGATATTATGCCAATACAAGTTGTGTGCAAGTTTGATTAAAGTAGATTGCAAAATTTTGTCTCTATTGTGTTCACAAGGAAATTGTGGACGGACGGACGGACAACGGACGAAGGGCGATCACAAAAGCTCACCTTGTCACTACGTGACAGGTGAACTATAAATACAGTTACAACAATTGATAAATTGGTGTTTGAGAAAGTCTGCAAATATATATATTTCATGCCTAAAAGATTTTTATAGGATATTTGTTTAGATGTATAACAATGTAGACGTATTTTTAGTATAATAATTATCATGTTGATATTAAACTTCAGACATATATCTATTAATACTGTATTTAAACGTATAAAATTACAAAGCATAGATATTTTTCAATGACTTAATAGATAACTTTGTTACTTGACTGTATTATATTTCACGAGACCATTAACAATGGTTTTAGAAATGATAAAATCATGATCTCAGCTTTATATATTTGTTTTAAATGTCAGTAAGGTATATATCATGATCACGTTTTGCTTATAAAACCAAACGTGTTGGTACAATGTCTACCCAAAACCTATGTAAATACTTGTATAAAATTCGGAAGTTTGCTTTAAACTGTGTTATTAAAATGAATTTTTAACATTTGGACAGGAAAATCTGTTCACTATATCCGATAGTTCGCTAAAACCATGTCTGTATTAGTTTATATATAATTCGTTTTAGGTCGATTGTGAAGGAAGTTCTACAATTTATATTAATCAATCTCGACACCTCATTCCTGATGGAATCCATCGCCAAGAGGGTATGAGAGAAGAGGCCATTTCCATCTTAATGCTGAGCATCAAGCAAGAGAGCTACTGGTCCCATTTTTCTCGTTTTTTTTTTGTGTGACGCGGTCGCGGATCGAACCCACGACCTCCTGGACTCGAAGTGGACGCTCGACCACTAGGATACCGAGGCGGTTATCTGTATTAAAAGATATTTTACACAGAACAAAGAAGGACTGAAGTTAAGACATTTCTTTTTGTGCCTTATAACCGAAAATTTATTGCAACCTTGTTCCTGACAGCTGAAATTTACTATATTATATTCAATCTCACAGACTATCACAGGTAGGAATATACTCTTCCGTGTATACACGTAACAAGCATTAAAATGAGAAACATATTTTGCTAACAAATATTATGCAACAAATATAATAAATATATCAAACTAAAAATGTTAAAAAAAAATGTTTATTTTTGCATTGAATTATGTAGTGTTTAATTATTTATATAAATAAATGTTTGTTAATAAAAGATCACTTAATGTTGTATGAAGCATAACAAAATTAATGTTAAATGTATATTATCACCAGAACAATGTTATTCAATTTAAAATTCAATATGAATATAATTACCTATATTGAATACATGTTTGATAATGGTACAATAACATAATATTTACATGTACTGCAATAAGTATATAATATTTTTAGATGAATAATATTTTAATTTCCTTTTTTTTTTAATTTCATTAATTGGAGTCGTGTGTTAATAATCTTCTTGCTTCTCTACAATATGCCGATCGTTTTGTAGATAGTTTATATAGCTGCATAGAGCTACAAGATACCATGGTATTATTATGTCATTTTTTTGTTTTCAAATTACTGCAATAGCTTCATGAGTGCGAGAAATTGTCTTAGCTTGCTAGCTCTGATCTATAATATATCAAGTATTTGTCACAGGCTAGATATTTTAACATTATTGCACAATTGGTATTAACACTGTGTTTCAAAAATACATGTGCTCATTAGATACATTCTCAATATCAATGTGAAAATAAGGGATATTTTTATAGGACTGCAACACTGTGAGTTGCTCTAATTACTGACATATTTCTGAAACAATAGGAATTCTTACGTGATTTGGACAAAGCGATAGCAAGGTAACAAAATATTCGTTTATTGTTTTAATTTATGAATTGTAATGTATACATTCTTGTATACCATAATGCATCTTACACCCCGGGGTGTAAATGACGTATTACGAACTACATCTTTATGTAAGATTTATGTAGTAATTCATATTCTATTTCATAAAACTGAATAAAAATCCAGTATCTTGACAGATCCTCCTTGTTCCTGATAGTATATTTCTCGATTCAATTAAAAGTTATTTTATCAAAAAAAAAAAAAAAAAAAAAAAAAAAAAAAAATTAACGTTACACTGCAACTGATAAAACAAAACCGGAACTAAGCTTTGTCATATGTCTTTGAAACGTCATGACGTCTTTCCTTTTTACGGAAATTTATTTCCCGCGCTTTGTATAAATACGCTTCTATAAGAAATAGCAATTGATCTAAAGAGAGAGTCATTTAATTGCTTTTACTTTACAAGAATTTCTTGAATATGGTATGCAAGAAAAAGATTCGATCACTGGCTGTAGGTGCTGGCTCTCGGGAAACTTTTTACGCGTCAAAAAAGAAATCATATAATATGGAAGAGTCGTTTTAAGAAAATTTAACTGGAACGTAGAAATAACAGCAACCTTTTAATTAGCAACCTTTTAATTTAGTCACTAGACACATGTCTAAATGTGTCATTGGTTTTCACGATCCGTCAGATTATTTTATCTCACCATTCTGAATATACATTGTTTTGATAAGTATTGCGGTAGGGCCTTCAATAACATTTCACATCAATATTTTTGCTTGAAATTGCTTTGTTTATCCCACTAAAGTCACGTAAATGTATATATATTTTTAGTTTTTTGTCTGTAAAAAGGTACAAAACCTCGACATTAAGATGTAAGAATCATTCCTTTCTGCTAGAAAAAGGAAACTACAGTCAAACCTGTGTTAAAGACCACCTCTTAACAGATACCACCTGGCTCTACAGACCACATGTTTTGTTTCCAATTTTAACATTTACAGTTTATTTTAACCTGTGAATAAAGACCACCCTTTGGTGGTCTTTATAAACAGGTTTGACTGTACTTGTTCGATTTATAACATAACAGTTCTTGTAAAGAACTGTATATTCTTGTTTTCTTTATATGTTTATTTACCGTAAATTCAAAACGTGATACAACTTTAAACGTTGGTTAAAGCTATATCAAATATGACTTTCTTTGTCCAAGGTGTAGTTTTAATATGTCATACAGTGTCGTTGTTCCTCCGCTTCAGCAACCTTCACCTCTGATGTAGGATTCTGTGAATGTTTTAATTGGAAAAATTAGAACTTCTGTGTTTTGGTGTTATTTAGTGGCAGACTATAACGCAACACTAAAAATAAATGTTCCTTGTTTAAGTAATGTATGATAAACACTTTCGCCTGATCGTTGCAAACAATGGGCTTAAGTCTGTCCTATTTGATGAATATGTTCATGAGAATGAACGCCTTTGGATGGCTTCGAAGATTATTCAAGCTGAAAAGCATTATGGGTCTTTTTTCACAAATATACCAGTCGACTGGAAAAAAGTATAAAGATTCTTACACTTAGACTCTAAAATATCATTAAACATTGATTATATCAAATACACTTCTAAGTGTGACTACACTCTTTTTAAAGATAGTTCTTGTTTTTACAAAAGAGTTAGTTAGAGGTTTAAACACACTTTGAATGGGAATTATGACATATGCAGGAGCGACGCAGTACTTAAAACCATTTCAGTGATTATAGAGGTGATTTATCAACCATGGAAACATACTTCATTGATAAACACGTGAATAAAATATATAAGATATTTACCTGCTTTAAGTGCTGAAACCGTTTCAAAACGTCTAAACTAAAAAGTAATTTTATAATTTTTAAACTATTTTATAATTTCAGTCAATCTGTAACTTTTATATTATGTAAACTTCTCGTGTATACACTTTCTTTCTAAACAAAGTTAATTGAATTATACATATGAATATCTATTTTTTTTTCAAATTAATCAAAGAAATGTATAATCCTACCTTAAAGTATGAATGCATTTATCTCCGTCGCCCGAAAACCAATAAGTCTTTTGTCACACAATGAATAACGCAAATACATTTTTGACACTAAGCGTGGTAATGAAGAATGGTGGTCTGTTCATGACATATATCTATTTTCTTAAGATTAAGTTATGTCGTTGGCACGACAATCTCGAGCGCAAGACATCTAAACTCGAGCACAAGACATCTTATCTCGAGCGCACGACATCTTATCTCGTGCGCACGACATCTTATCTTGAACACACATCATCCTATCTCGAGCGCTCGACATCTTATCTTGGGCGAACGACATCTTGTCACGTGCGCACGACGTCTTGTCTCGAGCACACGACATCTTATCTCGAACGATCTATATATATTGTGTGCATTCAGTTCATCATATCAACGTCACATTTCAAAATTGGGATATATCAAGACTTCTGAATTGGGGCAATTCGTTTCACTTTTGCGGCGTACGCCGTTTCATCGCAGGAACCGGCTGGGCGTTCGTTTGGCTTCCCGGCACTGCCCGGGTCTATCCGGCGTACGCCGATGTGTGCCGGTCTTGCGAGAAAGGTAAAGCGGCAAATCATATTAAATTGTCTTCAATTTTAACCTCGGTAATTGTGCCCGCAATGAAGGTAATTGGTAGACGTAAGTATGAAACTGAATGAACAATTTAGAATAGATATTTAATTTTTTGTTAACATGTTTTTAACGGGTAACGAAGACACTACATAAACAAAAGTATATATATTCGGCATATGTAATCAATTCTCTGCAACTGGATAACATAATTAAACATGAGTTCAAAATATTAAGTACAAACTTTAAGGTAAAAAGAGGAAGTCCGTTTAAGGTTTCCATACTTTGCCCGTTCTAGTTTCTGATAAACTTCCAAGTACTGAAATTATATCAATAATTTATGCCATATCATATATAGGAGTATCAAAGGAAATAGACGTCATAAATGCATGTAACTAACGTAATAAGATATTAATTTAATTTTAAATAGTTTTACATGATAGTCAAAGGCATATCATTTATCAGTTTATGTGCTTAATATTTTGCATATTAAGTGAGTTCCAAATTATGACTTGATAACAATTTTAGATAACTTCATTGCGATAAAGCACTCTTAATACAATTAACGTAATGCACTTCCAATATCATTCTTAAGCATGCAATGGTTCCACAAAAAATTAAGGCAGTTTAATGTTGGATTGTCTTAGCTGCAGTATTGTGTAAACGAGCTCTGTTGTCCGTTCTATGCCCTCGACAGCCTAGTGGTAGAGCTTACGCTTTGAGTGCGGGAGGTCGTGGGTTTTATCCCCGGCCGCGTCATAGTAAAAACGTAAATAATTGTACTAGTCGCTCCCTCGCTTGGCGCTTAGCATTAAAGGGAAAACTGACAGCTTATTTCATACCCTCGTGGCGATGGATTCCACCATAAATGAGATATAGAGCGTAATTAATACAAGTTGTAGAACTTATTTCAAAATAGACCTAAAATGAATTAGTAAAAACTAAAGTATCATACATTTATAGAAAAGTTTGTAAGAATGCACTGTGCATGGACATTTCAATAACAATAATATAAATTTCATGGAGAACAAAATTGAATTGCATTATAACTGCAGTATTTGCATAACACTAATTGCCATACGAACAAAAAATGAAAATTATTGTATTGCCTGAAACAATAGGAACACCAAACTATGGTTCTTCTTATTAGGTACTACTTGTTTAATCTTAGAATCATTTCGGTTTAAAGTCTGGGTGATCGTGGTATCAATTTTTAAAGACTTTCTTATTCGTCAAAAACCATGGTCACAAACGCTTATTATACAATTATAGATAACACTTGTCAGAAGCCGCTTTCCAGACTTTATAGTACTTTCTGTTTCAAAAAAGGTGTAAGATGAGGGCAAATAAGAAATTAAAGAAAATCGAATTTATTCATAAAAAACAACACATAAGAATAATACCAGAAATTAAAACCTAAATTTTATAGAATATGCTCGCTGATAAAAGTTTCATTTTCTATAAAGTTTTATCTGCATATTTAAATTAAATTGAATTAAAGAAACTAATGCGTACGCAAATACATTACGACACAGTACTTTACTACAATTTATACTAATACATATATATGTATCGAATTCACGCAAAAGTTGTTTGAGTGACTCCTTGCCAAGATCGTTCCCTTATTAGAGCTAAATACAATATACAAAGTTACACTCTAAAACGTAGGCCCGACTTTTAATTTAAATAAGAGAGCTGTACCTTCGTTGACCCTCCATCAAAATTGTTGGCATATCATTCAGACTTGTTCAAACAAATGGCCACCAGAGCAAAGGGTAATTTATTGAAAACTCTTTGGAGATCAAGGCCAGACTTAGAAATAAATTCAGAGAAACGTCCCTTAGGTGACCCTCTATGACAAGTGTAAAAGGCACGTATAGATCTATTGATTCTAATCCCCTGAGTCTACATGACCATTTTCAAAGTAGTTGGGCAGAGGAATTTCTGGATGATACTCTTCTTCAAAATCGCTGCCTATGTCTTTCTCAGAACAAGGAAATAAAACATTTTAGGTTGAAACTTGAATCAGGCACAATTTTGACAATATATTAATTCGTTTTTAATACCATTCACTTATTAGTAAGTCTAGGAGCTTATGTCTGCAGATATTACAACGTACTAGTGTTTCAATTACAAATAAATCCATATCCACCATCATCAACACTGGCGCCGCAGATAAAATGCCAGAGCACCACGAGTTGAATATTGCAGGTCCGCAGAATATGCACGATTGCAGAAAAATAATCTGATCGATTAAAATGCTGTACATAATGAGTTTTAAAGTCTAAAGTAGGAGTTAGTAAATCTACATGGGTTTGTGGTGGGTTAAACGTCGCACTGACTCAAATATAGGTCTTATGGCGACTTTCCAGCTTTGGTGATAGAGAAAGACTCCAGGTGCCCTTCTTTGCCTATTTCATCACTGGTAGGCAATCGGGTAGAACCACCAACCTTCCGTAAGCCAGCTGGATGGCTTCCTCTAACGAAGAATTCAACGCTCTGAGTAGGGCTCGAACAAACGTCGGTTAGGGGCAAGTGATTCTACCCAGGTGCCTGCTGGTGATGAAATAATGCACGGAGGGGCATATCGGGTCTTCCTCCACCATCAAAGCTAGAAAGTCGCCATATGACCTATAATTGTGTCGGTGTGACGTTAAACGCAACAAAAAAGAAATAAATAGTAATGTAAAGGAAAGATGCACCAAAAATAATTCGGACATAGAGGGCCGTTGTTTACCCGAAAGCTATGATAAATTCAGATTAAATCAATAAATATAAATCAAAAAGGACAATTGTACTGATATGTATATATACGAACACATTTACATGGTGCGTTTAATAGTGCAATGTTAAACTTTATATAAGGGATTGATTCATTGCTCTGACATTGAGAAATTATTGTTTTAACGACCTTCACCGATTTAATAATTGTATGGCTTGTATCAAACGCTCACGGATCAGTTAGCCCAAATAAATCTTTCCAAATCAATATATAACATTTTAAACATTAAACAATTAACTTCATCGCAGTTTATATCTTTTGCATATACAATAGAAAATCCCCGAAGCACAGAGCACCCTGAGAACAGCCAAACAATAATGGAAATGGGTATTAGACGGGTAATTATATGTAAGATACATAATTGGATAAGATACATAACTGGATAAAAACGGGTAGAAAAAGGGACTAGAGTGTTGAAGGAATGGATGAATAACAAGATAAGTTATGTTCAAAAACGCAGTATTTTACACCACAAACCACAGCAGCGCAAACTCTGATGTGCATGCATGCACGCACGCATTTATGCACACATTGAAGGACTCAAACACACACGTGCTGGCCCCGTGTTAACAAAACATTTTCAGTCTCAGCTGAGTTTGAAACTTTATGTGTCATTTATATATAAATTAACTGTTTATAACTAAATATTGAGTTAATAACTATTTTCAAGCGGCCATTCGGTTTTGAGGGTCACTGTAAGTTGGAATTTAACATAGCAATTTTAATAAAATTGATATTAAAATTTAATATCAATCACAACTGAGACTGAAATGTGTTTTGTGAACACGGAGCCTGGTCACAGTAGGGGACCACCCAGGTCGGCAAATGGCCAAAATTTTATTGATACCTGATATTAACCGAGGTTGCTATCAATTTTTCGAGATCAATACAAATCCTAATGATGACAGAACCGAAAAGGCAACAACTATTTTATTCATCGAATCAAAAAGACTTATTCGAGAAATATCTAAGACTGCATCTTTTGTTTATTTGTACAGTACTAAGTTGGATATGACGTCACCTTGTTATGACATACAAATGTCATCACATATCATGACTGCTAGAGGTCAATACGTGTTTCAGACTCCGTCTACGGGACAATGCGTTCATTTAAATATTCATTTGACAGTGTTTTGACAAATGGATAAGGGCTATAAATACAGATTTGATAAAAAGGCTTCGTAGTTAATTATTAAGATTATAATTATCTAGTGATTTCATTTTGATTAATAGGATTGTGCTTAGTTGTTGTATCGAACTCTTATATTATAATTTCAGTTACTATGTAAAAGTGACAAAGATACCAAGAGTGACGACAACGAGGTTTGCATATACAAGAACTTTCTTTTTTGTATGGTGCAATATCACCTGTCATAAGACATACAACCGACATATAGTTTTGAATTATAGTTTTAATTTTTGTTGGCTGCCAATAAGCGAATTTATGTGTTTAAAATTTTGCCAAAGTTTTACACAATAAACGTGATTACAATAGACATCGACAAATGGTGTAAATAACACATTTTTAACATATTTTATTAATTTTCGTTAGGGGGAAATTTATAAAAACACGTTTTACATTGTTGCTGATAGAAATGTAGACATAAACAACAAATTAAATTCAACTGTCAGTGCAAATATAAGCAGAATATTATACTGGCATTTTGAAAAATGTATTTTTAACAAACGTTTATTCCCATATATGCATACAGTGTAAGACCAAAATGTGTATTGAAAATTCTAAATGTAATCGTATATTCATAATATGTGTTGCTTTTATTATAACGTTATAATATAATAAACTGCACTTCTTAAGCGTTTTTACTGTACTGTCTTCGTCGTAACTGAGTTTCCAAAAGCCCGGGACAAGTACACCTCGTTTCGGGCAAGCCAAAGTTTCCAAGTGTTCCGTAGATTATGGTGTGATTAGATTCGTACGGAATAAGCATTCGAAACCAATAACTACTTATATTGTAGTATTTACAGTAGTGTTATGTTGATTTTACGTGTTCTTAGCCAGCTAAAACAGACAATGATCAGAAGACAATGGCTTGTCAGACTGAACAAAGCACTGATGGAATTAAGCTTGAATCTGTTAAGGACTCATGTGGAGAACAAGTAAGTAAACAATCCAATTGGTTTACGGAAATGTAAAGTAAAAAGTCACAAATGACAGTATGTTCCATAAAAGTGACTCTGAAATGCTTTCTTTACAGCAGTTTTCTTTTCGTTATTAAAGTTTTAGAACAATGAACATATATATTTATATTTAGGAACATTATGATCTTGCTGTGATATTGAATAGTACTTTTGGGATAACCTACATGAAATCTTGTTGGCTGTTGATTTAGCTTGCGCTTGCAAACAATAGAACGACAACTGCTTTAACCGTAATACAATTTGATGCTAAGACAAGAACATGTATTTATTTGTTGTATGTTTTTTGTATTAGCATTCAGAGTTTGAGTTTGATTTAATATAAAAATCATTACATTTCATAGAGACTTACCCCAAGCCTTCTTAACGCAAGGGAAACAATCTAATTATATAGTGAAATTGTTGAGTGAGCACCGTTTCTTAATCCTAATCCTGCCCATGTTATATCAGTGCAAAGGAAAAGTAACCTATCTATGGTAAATGCCATACATGATTACACAGTTATGCATCTAACAGTCTTGAAATTAATTTATTCGATTTTCTCATATTTCTAGATATTTTTCCCATACTTTGACGCATATGTATGGGTAGTTGAGATTGTTCTCTTTCCAGCAGTAGCCTTTTTAACATATTTCACCTTGTGAAATTCTGTGGGTTTTGACTTTTTTAAAAAAGTCGTCTGTTTGTTGACAAATTTCCCCACAAAAATGTCCTAATTTCCCTTGGGCAATCAATTATTTGATCTTTACATAGTTTTGTATTCAGATTGCTAATCCATGTGGCAAGTATTCATACTTTTTTCATGATTACAGGTAAAATTTTCATGATTACAGGTAAAAAGTGGGTAGTTTGCATGAGGTTCTAGGTCAATTGTCACCTAAGCCTATCATAAAGTCTTTGCGGAGTTGTCTCCATTTTTTCCAAATATTTCATCTGGGATCATTTTTTTTTCAGCTCAAATAACTCTTTTTCAGGAAATGATATTTTAATAACTTTTTCAGTCCTTGTAATCTGATGCAGTTAACTTCACATACATATAATATAGATAGCTCCTACTTGAAGTTTGTATTTTCAGTTACAATGCCTACATTTCAATAAATAAAACAGTTGTTTACAAACGGTCTCCGATTAAATATTACACCAACATTACACAGTGATAAATGTAAAGACTAAAAAATCAATTTGTTATCCCCCGCCGATGAAATCTGGAGGGGGGTATTGAAATGGCGTTGTCCGTCCGTCAGTCCGTCCGTCCGTCCGCAGCCATTTCTCAGGAACTAGCTGGTAGAATTTCATGAAACTTGAAATAAACATGAACCAACATACTGCGATGATGCCCGTCAAGTTTTTTTGGATTGGTAAATTTCCCTTAGAGTTATTGCCCTTGATTTAATGAAAAAATGTCCGTCCGCAGCCATTTCTCAGTAATCTTCACTTAGAATTTTATAAGACTTGTGATTAAACATGCACTAACATACTGCGATGATGCCCGTCAAGTTTTTTCTAGGATTGGTCAATTTCCCTTAGAGTTATTGCCTATGATTTAATGAAAAATCGGCGTCTGCAGCCATTTCTCAGTAATAAGCTGGTAGAATTTCATGAAACTTGACATAAATATGAACCAACATACTTCAATGATGCCTGTCATTTTTTGTTTTACAATTGGTCAATTTTCCTTAGAGTTATTGCCCTTTAATTGTTTAAAAATCTACAGATTTGTACATAACAAACCAACCAGTTGGTAGAATTTCATTAAACTTCTTTCAATCTTTTCCATGAAAATTTATTATAAACATGTGAAGATTTATACCCACACCTCGTCACCACCTTGCCTTGGTCACTCCCCCCCCCCCCCCCCCCCCCCAAAAAAAAAAAAAAATCATTCCCTTTAATTATTATTTCTTTTCAAACCTTCCATGAATATTTATCAGCATGCAAAGTTGTACCATTCCCCCACCTCACTCCACTCAGTCTTGCCCACCATCCCGATCATGCATCCCCCTCCCCCACCCATTTTTTTTCATCATTTTTAATTTTCCATCAATATTTATAATCAGCATGTGAAATTTTGTACCCTCACCTGGTCACCCCCGCTGCCCCCAACCCCCCCCCCCCCCCCCCCTAAAAAAAACACACACAAAAAAAACCCATTCATTTTCTGCTAAAATGATTTTGAATAATGAAATTATTTGCTTCTTAGTAGCATCCTTAACTTTTTACCGGATATATTTTTTTGCCATTCCTCACCACAAGCCCTTTCGGCGGGGGATACCAATTCATCGAATTTGTTTGTTATCATTTTGTATCGTTGCTATGCAAAATTTATTCAAATACTCTGAAGATCCTGACATACATGACACAGTGCTAGTCTTGCATCTAATTTTGCAGTGATTCCGTATGTATATATATATGTATATTAAAACAAAACGACAAATGTAACTACTTTGGAATACATGACATACTGAATGTATAACAGTAACATCACTAACAACATTTCAAATACAAAACTGATACGTAGATTTGCATATGGAAAATGACTTGCTTTTTTAAACTGACACACTGTTTATGTTAGCAATGCGTGTATTGCATTTACATATGTTTGTTTAACTGCAGTAGTTTGACCAATAGACAATTAGGGTATATTCGTAAACACAAGATGTATGCCCGCCCGCTTAGCTCGGTAGGGAGAGCGTTGGCCTACGGATTGCAGGGTTGCGAGTTCGATCCCCGGGAGAGGCGTATGTTCTTGATAAAAAACATAGCCTCATCAGAAAAAAATGTGATTCATTATCCGATTGCAGAAGTCCTTAAACAGCCGCCAGGAACTTGCACTAATACAGCTTGATTTGTTGTGCCTTGTATTTTACCCAAACTATGTTTCCTAATATCAGAAAAAGAATACTTTTAAAAGTTTCAAGAGAAACTCTTAACCTGTTTGCCAATAGATCATCTTCAAATATGCAAACAATTTTCACATATGTTTCGCGCGGAAAGCGTATTATAATATTAATTCTCAAATCAAAGTCCATGTATCTTTTAAGTGTAAAGAAAATAAAATTAGGATCGCACTCATTTCCAAATTCTCTTGTATTACTCACATAAATTTAAATCCCTCATGCTCAGTTATAAGCTGACCACCTCTTAAACGAACAAATTGATGTCAAAATAGACACTGTTTTAGGAAACACATCTACATTTATATGAAGATCAAAACAGGTTTAGAAAGGCTACTTTTTTACATTATTCACTTTTCCATGTAGAACCCTTATCACAGAACAAATATTGCCTCAAAACTGCAAGAAGAAATGTGACTCTTGTAACTAAATCTTTATGAATGCCCGGTTCTCCGTTTTTCAGTTTTCAATAGATAGCAAATAATGCAGTTAGAAATCTTAGGTACATTTTACCATTTGGTTTCAAGTATGTTTATTTATCATTTTTTTCCGCCATGAATATCACACAACTTCTTTATTCCTTCGCTGACGCCAATCAACATTTGACACGTTTTGGAAATGTATACGTCTTCTCCGACAACCACTTCTCTCTGCTGATTTACCTTTTTCGTCCAAGTCTGAAACTTTTTTTTGTCTGGAGATGTCGAGTTAAATCAAGGCCCAGTAAGTCAAAACTAAGATTATTTTACCAATTTTACTAGCGCTGATCTTAGCGTTATACACCTAAACGTTTGTACCCGACGATTGACCTTTTTACCGTTGAAGCTGAACCATATGACATACTATTTGTCATAGAAACTTGTCTAAACCATTACGTACCAGATGGTGATCTAGATATACAAAATTTTGAATCACCTTTCAGATGCTACAGAAGGGATCAAGGCGGCTTATGTCAGTGACACGATGCACGCTGTTGAACGTAAAGACCTACACATGAATAACCTGGAGGCGCTTTGGGTCGTTATCCAATGAAAACTCCTCATA
The DNA here is from genome assembly GCF_021730395.1 of Mercenaria mercenaria. Taxonomy (NCBI): domain Eukaryota; kingdom Metazoa; phylum Mollusca; class Bivalvia; order Venerida; family Veneridae; genus Mercenaria; species Mercenaria mercenaria. Next base: position 30,904 of record NW_026461407.1, on the reverse strand, counting down.
GGTGAAATTTACCGTCCGCTCGATTCTAATAATACTCAGTGGCTGAACATGAAACACAGTCTTGACCAAGCGTTCAGTGGTCATTCCAATGACATATTAGTTACAGGCGACCTTAACGTTGGGCATCTCTAAAAAAATGAGTAGACTTATCGACTCTTATAACACAGAGCAGTTGATTTAGACACCTACATATTTTAACACTCCTCGTCTCTTCAGACCTCATTTTTGTCAAGAACCCTAGCCACATTCTTTCTTGTTTGTCGCTGATCCCTTTATTCGGGATCTATTTCGCTTTCACTGTCCTGTTGTTACTTATTTCAAATTCCACAAACAGTCAACTTATAAAGGTCATATATGGTTATTATTATGATAAAGGGGAATATCTTAGATATGGAAACAATCTAAACACAACGGACGAACTTCATCTTAGATTGCGATAATCTTCATGAATCTGCCGATAAGATAGCTACTTCTGATCTTAAAGAAGCTGCTGATATCATTACGAACAAATCTATCACAGTTAGAGCTGACGACGATGATGTTACATAAGCGAAAATGGGCTCACAAACAAGCAAAGACTTTTAACAATGAAACAGCATGGGCAAACTTTCACAGAATTAGAAATGATTCTACCAAACTTATCAACAAAAACAAAGAAGGAATACACACAAAAATAAATAGATGAAATTAATTCGGAAACAAACTAATGTTAAAAATATGGTATAAACTTGCTAAAGAGTTCTCAAACGACAATTCTTCTCCAATTCCAATATTAATTGACAATGGTGCTGAAATATGATTAGACAAAGATAAAGCTGAACTAATTAACACTTTCTTTTGTAATCAGTCCACTTTAGATTACAGCAGTCACACACCTCCTATTATGCCTAATGTTACCCATTCCGTCTTGTCATTTATTTCTGTAACTGCAAACGCTACATTGTATTTGAGATTAAGCTTCAATGTATCGTATCCTTCTAAAGTAAGTAGCCTGAAACTTTTTCAGCCCACAATACTTATGAAAACTTAAGACGAGAGCAAAGAAGTCCGTGCTGTGTTCTAGGACATCTCTAAAGCTTTTGATCGGATGTGACATCTTTTTGAGTACAGGGCAATCTCTTGAACTGGTTTGAATCTTGTTTATCAGATAGAAAACAATGTGTAGTTCTTCCTAATGTTTTATCTAACTGGTCTTCGATAAATGCCGATGTCCCAGAAGGATATATCTTAGGCCCCTTTTCTCTTCTTGCTCTATATCAACGACATGGTTGTTGACATAAAATCCATTTTTCGCCTATTCGCGGACGACACAAGTCTTTACATTGTCGTGGAAGATCCTTTCACCCCTGCTGCTACTCTAAATGAAGACTTGTCACAAATCGCCTCTTGGTTGTTTTATTTCAATCCAGCCAAAACAGAATCTATTGTGTTCCCACGGATACGAAACAAACATATTCCATCCAACCCTTTTTATGGAAAAAATCCCAGTAAACATGGTAAAAACACACAAAGATCTTCGTCTCATTTTGTCTGACGACGCCATATGCTCTTCCTATCTTTCATCGTGCCTTAATAATCCATGGCAGAGAATCGGAGTACTCCGATCGCTTAAATCGTACCAGATATAACTAGTATTGAGGAAATGTATATTTCATTCGTAAGACCACTCTTAATGCAAATACATTGTTTGGGATAGACTTCAAATTCAAAATCATTTCTTAGGTGAACTTCATTCATAATTTTGAGTTTTTTTGTATAACGGTGAAACTTTTGCATTCTGTTTTTGTTTGTTTACATTTCGCCTATGATGTGCACATTGCTGTGACCTTTAGACCGGAGGTTCATTAAGGGAGTTCACGCAAGAATTTTCTGTAATGTTGACGAAAGTATAAAGTATGTGGAGTATCGTAAATGTTGTGATTTTAGAGGGATTACTTGCGACAGTTTGTGAAACAGTTACCTCAAACCATTTTCTGCAGTTAAATTCTCACGCTACCTATATGTGTGAACACCTTTAATGATACCACAGTTAGAATTATAAGTCTAAGATATGTTTGATTTCAACATCCAAATTAAAGCCGCTAATAATTTCTTAAATGGAAATCTTCTAATCATTATGATTTTCGACAGCCGTTTGATCCTCTGCAATTTGTGACTGTTATTTGTGTCACCTATAATTGATAAACAATATCATAGATAAAATTATCCTGATGGCAGAGATTTGCATTCAAACAATATCTAATCATTCGTGTCTAGATTTTTCCTTGGAGTAAGTTGTTTAGAAATAAGTCAAGTTTTTCGAAAACATCATCCAGTTTTCAGAATTTGAAAGTGCCGGTGTTAAGAAGTACAAGCTGTATAGAAAATCGAAAGTGAAAAATCGGAACCCAGAAAAGCGTCAGTTATTTCAGAATTTTACGGCTTTTAAAAGGTCTGATATTCAGAAGATCCAATGTATATAATTCTTAAAAATTAACTAAACGGAAATACACTCCTACTTCTTCTGAGGAAATGAGCTATATGGAAAATGGTCTGCAAAGCATAAAATGAAAATTTTTACAATGTGAGACAGCAAAAAATAATCATTGCGTTTTACCATATGACACCTAAAAGGTTTTAAATAATATTATTTGACTTACCCAAGACACAATCAGTTGTTGCAAACAAGCAATTTTGAACCAGTATGAATGATGTTTGTTTTAGCTGGGTGAAGAAAATTCAAGGGTAGTTTCATGTTTTATGACACAAAATGTGAGGATACCTAAAGAAAAACAGTGTAGACAACACCTTTGAATAGGTTTCATTTTATTTAGACATGATTGCTAGGTGAGATTATTTAACATTCAATTTTAAGCAACGGCGTAATCAAAATATTTTAACCAGCATCTTATCTTGATACTAGGGTAATTTCTACAACACAACCTTTTCGGTTTTCTTGTGACATACTTATTAATATTCAAATCAGCTCTCGTGCAGGATTTGTAGGTCATTTCTGGATATTTGGAATACTTATGCATGGAAACTTCATCGTCATTTTTAAACGTATCGCTACCATTGAATTATGTTGTTTCATTCAAACATTGACTATTTGTTAGCAAAAGAGTTTGTCTTAATCTTCAGACAGACATCATAGACTTACCGTAGGTTTTTCGAAGTTTGAAACCTTATATGAAGAACCAAATTGAAACGTATTAAAACAAGAGGGCGATGATGGCCCTATATATCGGTCACCACAGTTGACCTGGCCTACTAAACTAGTTTTTGATCCCACATGACCAAAAGTTAAACTTGACCTAAAGATCATCAAGACAAACATTCTGCCTAAATTTTATAAAAAATTGGCTACAGCTGTGGCCTCTAGAGTGTTCACAAGCTTTTCCCTTGATTTGACCGGGTGACCTAGTTTTTGACCCCACATGACCCAGATTCGAACTTAACCTATATGTTATCAAAATTAACATTCTGACTCATGAGTTTCAAACTTAAATTATGGTTTCTAGAATGTTGAAAAGATTTTCCTTTGATCTGGCCTAGAGACCTAGTTTTTGACCCAACATGACCCAGATTTAAATCTGACCTAGAAATGATTAAGACAAACATTCTGACCCAGTTTCGTAAAGACTGAGTCACAAATGTAGCCTCAAGAGTGTGCTTTTCCTTTGATCTGACCTACAGACCCAGTTTTTGACCTAACCTAACCTTGTTTCAAACTTAGCCTAGACATCATAAAGATTTACATTCTGACCAATTTTCATACAGATTGGGTCAAAAATGTGGTGTCTAGAGTGTTCACAAGCTTTACCTTTGATCTGAATCGCTGACCTTGTTTATAACCTCAGATGACCAAGTTTCAAACTTAACCTACAAATCATCATGACTAACATTATGACCAAGTTTCATAAAGATTGGGTCACAATTGTGGTCTCTAGAGTGTTCACAAGCTTTTCCTTTGATCTAACCTACTGACCTAGTTTTAACCCTACATGACCCAATGTCAAACTTGACATACAGATCATCAACACTAACATTCTGACCAAGTTTCATAAAGATTGAGTCAAAAGTGTGTTCACAAGCTTTTTCGTCTGACCTACTGACCTTGTTTTTGCCCCCAGATGACCCAGTTTCAAAGTTGACCTACAGATTATCAAGACTAACATTCTGACTAAGTTTCATAATGATTGGGTCACAAATGTGGTCTCAAGTGTATTCACAAGCCTTTCCTTTGATCTGACCTACTGACTTAGATTTTTAACCCAACATGGCCCAGTTTCAAACTTGACCTAGAGATCATCAAAACTAACATTTTGACAAAGTTTCATAAAGATTGATTCACAAATTTGGTCTCTAGACTGTTCACAAGCTTTTCATTTAATCTGACCTACTGACCTAGTTTTAAAACCTTAATGACCCAGTTTCAAACTTGACCTAGAGAGCATCAAGACTAACATTCTGATCAAGTTTTATAAAGATTGGGTCACAGCTGTGGCCTCTAGAGTGTTCACAAGCTTTATCTTTGATCTGACCCTCTGACCTAGTTTACGACCCCACATAACCCAGTTTCAAACTTGACCTAGAGATCATCAATTCTAACATTCTGACCAAGTTTCATAAAGATTGGATCACCAACGTGGCCCCTAAAGTGTTCAAAAAGGCAAATATTGACGGACGACGGACGACGCACGCCGACGGACGCCGGACAATGACCGGTCACAATAGCTCACCTTGAGCACTTTGTGCTCTAATGAGCTACAAAAAGGTGTTTATGTCCGTAAGTGTTATGAAGACAAACGCTTAGAAGCCATTAGAAGATTTTAGGCATAGTATTAATTAGGTCAATTATTGCACCAGTTTTAATCAAACCAGTCATTTACAATACAACAGTATGGTACCTGTTAAAAGCATTTATTTTAATGCTATGACTTTATTATGAAATATCAGTTGTAGAAGTCGGTAGAACCAACCGAATCTATAAACAGCAAATAATGAATATTGATATATATTATATGTAACTATATTGTAGCTATCGATGGTATGTAATATTTATGTCTGTGAGCACAAATCGATATGCTTTTTTAGTTAAACGAAATGTTTTTATGTTTAATTTCCCTCATTAGTTTTCTATGTCATAAATTGTTCCAGGTAGGATATAGTTGTTTTCATTACTATTAAGTCTTTTAAATAATTTTGGCTATAAATCTTCATTTATTTATAATAAACTGAAATGTTCGAAACTATACGAGACGACAAATCTTAAACAACTTCTTACAGTCTGAATTATTATCATGATACATTTATAGCCAAAATGTCTGTGCAATATTTCTGTTTATTGAGAGCATTTACTAGTCATATTTGATCATATAAGGTTCGTATAAGTTTGAACATACGATGCAGCAAGAACAAATATGTATTCTGCATAAACAATTGTTAAAAAATTAAAGAAAATGCAGACCAGTGTGCTTTTATGCTTGCAAACTGTGCCTGTTACTTTTAGAAATGTTTGATATGTAAGGATTGTTTTTGTGCATGTACAGTGTTAAACGTTCTATTCTATAAGATTTTACACCAGTGGCAATCGTACAGCTGTAGATTATTTCATGTATCAGATTTATGTACATTGTCTTCCAGAAACCAGATATGGACTATGTAGGACAATCAAAATCTCCGGATAAGGGAAGGAATTGTGTCAACGACATTGAGTATGTTAATAATACGGTTGACTGATTATTTAAATAAGGTTAAGATATGGGGCTTCACACTGTATTGTAAAGAAACAACAAAACTCATGATTTGGATAATATTTATTTACAATGTATGAGAAGAATAAATTGAAGTTTCAGCACCGATTTTATTTATTACAGGCTATAGGTGTATATGAGTCTCTGGTAAATATTTTCATATTGAAGATGTTCAATATATTGATTACTGAGACCTAACGACTTTTATACTTCATTTACTTAAAAAATATCTGGTCATTCTACCTGCATTTTGTCTAGCAATTCGGTTTATCATCTTGAACATTAACATTAGAACAGTTCCATATCAATGTAATCAATTATGAATATTAAAAACAAACTTGATGCTATTAATATTTATTGCCTGTGGACGACTACATGTTCTGTAACTCGGATCATAAACATGATATATAAATGTATCGAAATGTGTTATACAATATCTATTTTACATAGTCATATAAATATAGATACTTATTACATACTCGTTTCAATTGTCCGCTTATTTTCAATGAAACTGGAAACGTCAATATTGTTTTCCATACACAGATGCCTGAATTTCACATGGAGTGCGTGTCTTTGCATAAATTATTTTTATTTAGTTCGGTATTGTATATCTTATGCAGACTACTTAACAACTTCATTATGTTCACATTACCCTTATTATTGTAGATACGTGTGTAATAAATCACTTATCAGCTTTACGTCGAGAAATATGCACTCGTTCTTTAGCGAAAGAGTATTTTCTCTGCAGAACTCGTGCATATATCCCGATATAAAGCTCATACTATTAACCTATAATTATTCAAAGGTACGAATTTAATTCGATGAAGCTGACGATAGAAACAATGCACAAGTAAGTTTTGTATTCATTCTAACTTGATTTCATTCCATTTGAGTATGCAAATCGTTCTTGCCAGGGTTACTCCGATAAGCAATATAGTGACCAGTATCAGTTATTAAAGGACAATCTGAACTAGATATATAATTGTTCTGCAATTACATCCATATATTGTTCTTATCTGTATTTGTCAGTCTTTGCTGTTATATGTAATGTACGATTATTCCTGTCGGTGTACTTAGCAGTTTCTTAGGTGTAACAAAATGACAACCTTTTATCACAGGCTAAACAAGAACCATACTAATGAAAGACATACTAATGTGCAAAACGCACTTGTGCCAGAGCATACTGCAGGGAATTTTGTTAAAAAAATGAATGATGAAGTGAATGGACTGAAGAAGGAAAATTGTGACTTATTCCAAAAATGAGTATATTTCTGAACTTAATAATTAGCTTTTCGATGTCGACTATAGAAAAGATTTGTTGTAATGGAGGTTACATAACTTTTTAAACGGTTTCGTTCTTATCAAGGTCAATTTCAGCTTGTCAGCATTTCTAGAGATCTACTCACCATCAATCCTTGTAGAATTACTTACATACATATTTTTACACTTCGCCAAACGTCCGATCGCTCCGCCTCTTAGATTAAGTGGTCTTGAAATGCGAAACCTCCGACAAACAAGCTTCAAAATGACGGATTCGATGCTGACTAATATAAGTCATTATTCTATACCTATTTTATCTATCCAATCGCGAATGTTCATTTGCAACACGTGACCGTACAATATATTACGGTATTTGGATGCACATGCGTACAAAAATCCTGGATTTTCTATATTTGGACGCACGCGCGTACAAAAAATCCTGTATTTTCTGTATTTGGACGGTTCAACAGTCCCATGTTAAACATACGATAAAGCCCGAAACGAGTGAAAATGTTCCGAATGTAAATCGGATGAAGTAGGCGCTCTATGTACAGAGTTTGATTATGCGTCTCGAAATCTGGATTTAATTTGAGTTTTTTGTTTACAACACACAAAAACGATTCAAGGGATAACAATGCTATCTGATTTAGATATTAAAACGTTCGTTAATAATCAAAAACTTAAAAATACAGTAAAAAGGATCATCAGATGTTGGAATATTTGAAAAGTCGCTTAAAGAAGCCGTTCCGGACGAAACCTAGAAATTGGTATCAACCCTGACTGTCTGAATAGCTACCTCAGCAGTTTTTATTTAACGGTTAAGAAACAAAATGGAGAAGATTATAATTGGCAACGGACGGGTGGTCAACATCCAAAACATGTCTGCTCTATAATTCAGTTTTCGTCGAATCTTCACCAAACTTGCTGACAAAGTTTGTGGGCATTGCATCTCGGTCAATTTCGATAACCAGCCAAACTGTACCAGGCACTCTTTGATTATAGTCCTTGAATTACTCGAAAAACGGGGAATTTAGCCTTGTCCGCTCTTTTAAGCCGAACAGTTTTCATCCGATCTTCACCAAACTTGCTGACAATGTTTGTGGGCATAATATCTCAGCCAAGTATTATTACCACCCAAATCGCCAAATGGCTGTTGTAGGTAGGTTGCACCATATACTTTTTTTTAATGATGATACGCAGAAAAAACAACATTCAATGAATTACGTATATTTCGTATGAAGTGAAATAAATATAGAATAAAAAGGTTATTTAAGGCCTAACATTGTTCTGTATAATATATATTTGCACTCGTACCAAGCAGGGAAAAACTATAAAAGGCAGGAATACAATATTCAGTGAAGCATTTTTAATTAAACTATTATTATAGTAAGATAAAATAGATATAGAATAAAAAGGTTATTTAACATTGTACTGTACAATACGAGATATATTTGGACTCGAACCCAGCTGAGAAAACCATATTTGCTTTTAAGATTGTGTTATACAGATATTGATTGGCTCTTGTCGTCGTAAGGGCTTTTCTTAAAAGAGATTTTACACTAATTGAGTGGTCATAGGCCTGTAACATTATAGTTTTGATTTTGGACAGCTATTTTTAATCAAAGTATGGTGTTTAAGAAAGTCTGCATAATCAATACCAAAGTTGTGTTTTAGTTTAAAGAAATCGTAACATTTTCTTCAGCCAAAAAATAAAAATAGGTTTTATACATGTTATACCTTTTAGGTACCATTGTGACTTTTTATAAAACAATGTTCATTTGTTTGCTTTGATGTGTCTATTATTCCATATTACTTCTTACTTGAATTTTCTGAATCGTAATTTATTCTTGCCCTTGAATATACAAAATCTTTTAAAAATGTATTTTTAAACATATTTGCGGCATTTTTTCAGTTATTATATTAAATTCCAAGAATAGCTCGTATATTTCTTTCTTTCTTGAAAGTAGGTATTCTTCAAGTTGCCTTTGTTTTCATTATCTAATATTTTTTTACCCTACCTGCTTTGATAGTAGTAATGTAGACTTTGACATTTGTCATCATTAGCCATCCATACCCTTTGTCATAATATTTTATGATAGTATTTCTTGAAATTTCACCTGGTTATGGAGAAATAACGTTTTATTATGATTATCCATAGTTTTAGCAGATGGGGTTTTAAGTACAGTTAAAGGATATATCAGTTTTGGGAGTGCAAATGTTTTGATGACGGTTATTTTACTAAGAAGACTTAATCTATACCTCTTCCATTTCTTGAGACAAGCTAATAGTTCGCCGATTTCTCTTGTTTAAATTTGATTAAACCATGGCTGATTCATTATTTAAGAATATAATTCCAAGATTTATCTCTTGGTCAGATGTCCAGATTAATTGCTTGTTTTTGCAAAAAAATTGCCATCGGTAACAAAAGCTGCCCCGTCAGAAAAAAGCGAGATTATTAGCATACAGAATTCCTTTAATTCGATAATTTGTCCTTACACCTGTTCAGTTGTAATTAAGGACCTCCGTGGCCGAGTGTTTAAGGTCGTTGACTTCAAATCATTTACCCCATATCGATGTGGGTTCGAGCCTCACTCGGGGCGTTGAATTTTTAATGTGAGGAAGCCATCCATTTGGCTAAAGGAAAGTCTGTGGTTGCACCAAGGTACCCGCTCGTACTGAAATAATGCTCGGAGGGACACCTGGAGTCTTCCTCCACCATATAAGTTGGAAAGCCGTCATATGACTTATAATTGTGTCGGTTCGACGTTAAAACCAACAAAATAAATACATAAATAAACTGTTCTTATAAAATCATTAGGGAGAAGAAGGAGGGTAGCCTTGGCGAATGCTGCGTTCAATTCTAAAGAATTCAGATCAAAACCGTTGTTGAAAATGCAACCTTGAATACCACTGTAAAAGACCTTTATCCATCTTTTTAAGGAATTATCAAAATTTAAATACTTTAACGTTTTGATCTATACTTTTGAACGCCTTTTTTGCAAAATCTGCAAAAAATAGAAGCCCTGGGGTGTTTTTATCATTTACGTTTACAATGACGTCAGGAATACGTCTTATGTTTTCGCCAATTTAACTACCTATCATGAATCCAGTTTGTGAATTAGAATTATAGCCGACATAACATCTTTTAATCTTCCAGCTGTAGCTTTTGTTGCTATTTTATAGTAAATATTCAGTAAAGATATCGGTCTCCAATTATCTAGAGAAAATAATTCTTTCAAACTGTCTTTTCTGGTAGAAGAGCGATCACTCCTTGCTTTTTTATATAATTTTATGACGTTTCAAGTTTCATATTATATGTATCTTATCATGTTCAACATATTCCACATACAGGCTGAAGCTAGTCGATGAAATGCTTGAAGAAAAATCAAAGTTAGTAGCTGAACATGAGAACGTCATCAAATTCTTAGAGAACAATATTAAAATAATGGGTGAAGAAAACGAGGACCTTAAAAGAAAGTAAGTCGATAAAAAAAAGATATGTTTACGTTGTCTTTAACTTTCATAAAAATAATTAGTTGATAAGAACAAGTTGCTTTATATTAACTGCGCTCAGTTACTGCAGAAGTGTATTCCATCAGAAGTAGATGACTTATACATATAAAGCTAAAATACTTGAAATTCCGGTAGAATATTATGTAAGTACCATTTCCCCATTTTTCAATATTTTTACTCATGGTTCCTGAACTGAAAAATAAAATAAAATATAAAAAAACTTTTTTTCTGAATTTCTAGTTCAGATTATGACCATTATATAATAGGAACTGGTCTTAGGAAACGAGTGGTTTATATTTTGTTTTTGTTGAGTGTAGTACTTAAAGGAATTAATTTGGAATAAAATGCATTGTATGTATTTATCTTGGCTCAGGACAAACAATCAATAATGCATAATAGCAATGCCATTCAAATGCCGGATCCCTTGAATAAAACTCATCCTTAAATCATGTGAAATCATGTTACATTTTACCACCGGATTATAAATGTTTACCAGGTGCATCGGGCAATTATTTTATCGAAAAAATATAAAGAGCCTCCGTAGCCGAGTAGTTAAGGTTCCTGGCTTCAAATCATATGCCCCTCATCGGTATATATTCGATCCACAATTGGTGTGTTTAATTTATTCGCATGAGGAAATGCAATTTGTTAAAAGATCATTTGGAAGGATAGAATGCAACCAAGAAGAATTATACTTTAACGTTTTGATCTATACTATTGAACGCCTTTTCTTGCAAAATTTGCAAAAAAAATAGAAGCCCTGGGGTGGTTTTATCATTTAAGTTTACAATGACGTCAGGAATACGTTTTATGTTTTCATCAATGTAACTACCTTTCATGAATCAAGTTTGTGAACTATGCATTAAAGCTGACATAACATATTTTAGTCTGCCAGCTGTAGCTTTTGTTGCTATTACATAGTAAATATTCAGTAAAGATATCGGTCTCCAATTATATAGGAAGTTAATTCTTTCAAACTGTCTTTTCTGGTAGAAGAGCGATCACTCCTTGCTTTTTATATACATTTTATAACGTTTCAAGTTTCATATTATATGTATCTTCAACATTCCACATACAGGCTGAGAGAAGTTGAGGATATGCATGAAGAAAATACAAAGTTAGAAGCTGAACATAAGGACGTCATCAAATTCTTAGTGAAAGATACAAAAATAATGGGTGAAGAGAACGAGAATCTTTAGTTAAAAGAAAGTACGTTGTCTTTAACTTTCATTCAAATACTTATTTGATAAAAAAATTGCTTTATATTAACTGCGTTCAGTTACTGCAGAAGTTGATTCAATCATAAGGTTAGTTAATGACCTATACATATAAAACTAAAACATGGAAAACCCGATAGAATATTATATAAGTATCATTTCCCTAGTTTTCAATGTTTGACTCGCGGTACCTAAAGTTAAAAAAGACGAAAAATAATTAAAAAAACCCCACATATTTTTTCTGAATTTGTAATTATGATTACGACCATTATATAGCAGAAATTGGTCTTTAAAAACGGTGGTTTATATCTTGTATTTTTTGTTGAGTGTAATACATAAAGACTTAATTTGAAATAAAATGCCTTGAATGTAATGCATTATAGCAATGTCATTTAAATGCCTGGTCCCTTGAATAAACACCATCCTTGAATTATGTGAAATCATGTCACACTTAAGCATTGGATTGTAAATGTTTACCAGTTGCATCAGTAATTGATATTATCGAAAGAAAATATAAAGAGCTCCGTGGCCGAGTGGTTAAGGTCACTGGCTTCAAATCATATGCCCCTAATTGACATGGGTTAGAGCATCACTCGGTGTGTTGACTTCATCATGTGAGGAAAAACAATTTGTGGAAAGATCATTTGGAAGCATAGAATGAACCAAGAAGAACAATAGCAGACTCGGTTTGATTGTGTCTGTTCGTGAGAGGCAATGAAATGTGAAACACCTCTCACGCCCCTAGCTGGCAAACGGAAGGCCGTAGATTCTACTCAGGTGCCCGCGCGTGATGTGATGAAATAATGCGCAGGTAAGCACCTCGGGTCTTCCTCCACCATATAAAATATCACTGTAAAATATCTTTATCCATCTTTCTAAGGCATTACCAAAATTTAGATACTTTAATGTTTTAATAATAAACTTATATTTACTGCGCTCAGTTACTGCAGAAGTTTATTCCATTAGAAGATCAGTAAATGACCTATACTTTTAAAACTGAAATACTTGAAAAGCCGATAGAAAATTATGTAAGTACCATTTCCCCAGTTTTCAATGTTTTGAAACGCGGTACGTAAACTGAAAGGAAAAAAAAACAATAAAAAACCCCGACTTTTTTTCTGAATTTCTAGTTAAGACTACGACCATTATATAGTAGGAATTGGTCTTAGAAAACGAGTGTTTTTTTTTTTCTTTTTTTTTTTGTTGAGTGTAGTACTTAAAGAATTATTTGGAATAAAATGCCTTGTATGTATATATATTGGCTCTGGACAGCCTATAATGTATTATAGGAATGCCATATTTAAATGCCTGGTCCCTTGAATAAACACCATCCATGAATTAAATGAAATCATGTCACATTTTAGCATTAGATTATAAATGTTTAACAGGTGCATCAGTCATTGATATTATCTAAAAATATATGAGGAGACTCCGTTGCTTCAGATCACTTGTCCCTCATCGATATGGGTTAGAGCCTCACTTGGTGTGCTGAATTCTCCATGCGAGGAAATAAATTTTGCAAACAAATCAATTGTTGGAAGGATAGAATGCAACCAAGAAGAATAATAGCAGACCCGCTTTGATTGAGTCTCTATATGAGAGGTAATAAAATATGCAACACCTCTCACGCCCCCCAGCTGACTTATGGAAGGTCGTCATATGACCTATAATTGTGTTATTGCGAAGTTAAACCCAACACTCGTTAAATAAAATGTTGCTGTATTATCTCACATTTAGCTTTGTTCTGACAAATAAAGTTTGAAACGTAAAGTATAAAATAGACTAGCCTAGTTTGTTATATCTACATGGAACAAAGTCGAAATTAAATATTCATTTGTACCAGGATCGAATCAGCAGACGAAAACCTGAAAGTAAAAATTGCAAATTTCGCGATGAAAGACAAATTAGATAGGAAAGTCGAACGGTTAGTTAACAAAGGTTCAGTTTTTAAGGTACAGACATCGGAGTTTGAGGTTTACATGTGGAACTACTCAAGCTGAGCAAAATACTAATCCGTATGTTCAAGGCTCTAACAGACATTTGAATGCAGGGATGTGTATCTTAGAAAAATTAATAATCGTTAATATGTTTATATCCATGTAGGCGATTGGACATAAGAGTCGTTCCTCTTCCGTACATGTACGTTAAAACTGTTTGATGGGTCATTAGAGGTCGATCTATACAGTTAGAAAACATGTAAGTTGGTTAAACAGATATATTTGAATGTGAATGGCTACAAGGAGTACATAGATTACAAAGTTTGTAGGACCGACTATAATGTTTTACATGTATGCGTACCTGTACAAGTATGAATTTGGAGCCTCTATAATTCTCACGTTTGTAAATATTCTAGATGATTCGTTATTTACCAAGGGTAGTTTAGACATTCAGTAGAATAGGACTGGGTTGAACAATAGGCATAAGTCGGTTCCAACCTAGATTCAGCATTACTCGAGGATAATAAGAAAATCGCCTAAAAAGTGTTCGCCAGAATTCACGAACCGTTTTTTGAACTTCGGTGGGGACTATAAGATATATCACCTTTCCTTGTCTATTAGCCGTAAAAGTCCCACTCATCTAGTATACCTATTTTGTCGAGCAGGTGACTACTATTTCCTTTATTCTAAAATAGTAGCGGTCCTTATACTAAGCCTTGTGATGAGCTGGTGGTTATAAACTTCTCATCTGAAAATGTATGGCCGTCATTTTCCCCCTTTTTTCTAAATAATCTGAAAACCAACTTAGAATATTATAAGAACATCCATATATTTAATTCAAAAATAAGGCATGTATGACAGACTTTGTCATCTTTTTTCTTCTTGACGTTCACCGCCTTCACCGTCACCCCTGATCCAGCATTAAAGGATGCAATCTTCTTCAGGTCCTCCATCTTGCCGTACATTTTTGATAATCATTGGGGTACTGTTTGGCCACACACTTTTCCTTTGGTTCTCTAGACGTGGACATCTCTGCAGAATGTGTTCAATGTATTTAAAGCTAAAGCTGCTCTCCACAGTCTAATTAAATTTCGTTAAAGAAAAAGGCATGTATGACAGACTTTGTCATCTTTTTTCTTCTTGACGTTCACCGCCTTTACCGTCACCCCTGATCCAGCAATAAAGGATGCAATTTTCTTTAGGTCCTCCATCTTGCCGTACATTTTGATAATCATTGGGGTTCTGTTTGGCCACACACTTTTCCTTTGGTTCTCTAGACGTGGATATCTGCAGAATGTGTTCAATGTATTTAAAGCTGCTCTCCACAGTCTAACTAAATTTCGTTAAAGAAAAAAATAATTCTACTTGTACGGGGTCAAATAATTTTGGTTTCAATAGTGAAACATTTGAAATTGTTAAATTCGGCGTACTTTCAAAGATTTCAGTGGTAAACTACTAAGTGTCGTCGACGACACTTAGCAGTTCTAAAAATAGCAAAGCAATTACTAACTGTGACTTTCAATTATAGATTTGAAAGGTTAGTGGAATAAACCACTTCAGTAGAGGGGTACCCTACCTTTTTTATAATTTATTTTACAATAGATATTTAAATGACTGCTTCTTTCGATAATAAGACGCCGTGGTGCAGTGGTAAGCGTACGCGTAACGGCTCTAGAAACCTTTGTGAGTTCGAATTCCAACGGAGATCAGTATTTCTTTTTTTAAATATTTTTTTCATTTCATATTTTGCTAACATACACTTTAAAATGATGATAATGTTAATATGTATTTGAATTGCATTACTAGCATCATTTTGCTATTTTCGCATATATATTACATAGGTTTTTTTAAATATCTTCTTGATTGTGAATTATTCAACATGGTGTGTACTTGCACGGGAGTGCATGATTTCCACGAGGATATAATTGCATATTATATACTCTGCCACATTGAGAATATAGCCATACTCAGTATGGCAAGGAAACTGGCACTCAACTCTCCCTACAAACGAACGATAAATAGAATTAGGAGAGTCATTCCTAATCACACACTTCAGTTCCTTGCGGGACTTTGAAGATTCCGATTTGTCATTGTTCTTTAAATATATTTCAAACAACCCTTATTTAATAAATGGAACAGTCTGGAAAATCCAAATCTAAAAATAAAAACGACAGCTAGTACTTTCAATTTCACGTTCTAAAAATAAGTTTCGGTACTCCGAAGAAAATAAGCGATCACAAAGTAACAACATGGAATGTGAATAAAATAATTGCTATTTGCATAGTCTGAAACCATAAAAAAATATAGACAAATTATAAGACTGCATGCGATTCAATGGAAAGTAGCTTTAACCTGTTATGTCCTGTGCGAAGCCTAAAATTGATGACTTGTTCCATCTGTCTAGTAGGTGGTAGTCATCCTTGGTAAACCTTGGCGTGTCAGTGCTTTGATCATTGTCACCTTCTCCTCGTAAGAAATGGCATTTTGTAGCTGGTTATCTATAACTCCAAGCTTGGCTAATCTGTCTGCATTCTCAGTTCCAGGAACAACACAGTGTGCAGGTATCCATTGTAAGGACAAAACTCTTCTTTTACATAGGCCGAAAAGTGCTCTGGAGATGGATGTTTCTTTGGGATTTTCCAGTGCTTGGAGAACTGTCAGAGCATCCTTGAAGATAATCACGTTGGGGCAGCTCTCTGTAGACTACCCAATGAGTTTAATAGCCTGTTTGATGGCCAAAACCTCTGCTCTATAGTTGGTACAGTGCCTTCCGGTTGGAATATTATTTGTCTCTGGTCTTCCCGAAATATGCAGAATGAAGATATCAGCTCCCCCTTGCATTGCAGCTGAGACTTAGCCGTCTCTGTACATCTCAGCCAAAACCAAACTTTTGAACCATTTTTAATTAGAAAAATCTTTAAAGAGTGAAAGTTACATAAAAGTTCTTAACTTGTATTATTTAAAAGTCCAGCATCTCCTGGCTGGCTCTGAAAAATTTCTACCACAACATTAATAGTGTTTAAACAATATCTTATATTGATATATATGTGCACTCATGTTACGGAGGGTAGATTTTAGTGATCATCTTTATTTTTGGACATAAAGAAATTAAACGTTAACCCAGTTACTAAATCAAAAGACTGAAACTCTTTAATGCAATATGTTTGAAAAACACACAATCCAAACAACATGACTTTTTCTACCGTCAACACCAAGAGAGAATAAAGGAATATGAAAGACAATTTTAAGTTATGTTTTTCAAAACAAAAAAATTAATATTTACATTTGTTATGGTTATAAAATTGAACATCGTGTAGAAGAAAAATGATAGCCCTCTGTCAATTTAAAAAGCCCTTAACACCACACAAAATGTTCTGGATGTGCTACGTATAGTACAGTGCTGGAATGTCGATTTAAAGTACATACAACTTTGTTACGGAAGTGATAAAACTTACGATGAAATGAAAACATAAACCTAAAGAATATATTATTTTCTTTTTCTAACATGGAAATAAGGTATTGGAACTTTATCAAATGTATTACAACGTTATTGAAAGAACACAATTAATCGACATATTACAGTACTGGCAGTGCTAAAGTTTAAGAAACACATCACCTAATATAAATTTAAAAACAACACATTTCATTTGAGAGACAGCCCTTGAAACAGTACATTTTCAAACAATTACCAGCAATTACCTGCATAAGAATAAACAGCAACTAAACTGAACTGCCAAATGTGGCATTATACAAACTCTGTATATACAGCAAATATTGGAGCATCTAGTAACCGAAGTGTAAATGCGTTACGGAACTGTTAGGCCTATAATTAAATTGCTGTGTGTAATAGGTCACTTAACATGAAATAAAAATGTCAGGGCTCTTTAGAAAAGTTCAATTGATAAAGCCCTCTCAGTATGCAGGTTTTGTTTCCTTCTATGATCACTTTCAAAGACCTTCGAACATTTCTTGATTTTCCTATCTTTTCTAAAAAATCAATTACTATGTACACGTCTGGTTTCTTTTATTCTGTTGTTACTTTATTTCCCTGATTCAGTAAGAAAATAAATTGGAACTTTTTCAAGAGCTATGTCTTCGTACAACGCAGACATCCAGATGTCTCTTCTTGCACATAAATTTTTGTAATTTGTCAGCAATGTTTGGCTTTGCATTTTTCGGTCACTTTTCTGATATGAGTGTGTTTGTCTTCCATTCTCTGAATAATTCCCGCACATTAAATAGTGTTAATAAACGTTTCCTTACTAACATTTTCTGTCTTTTAGTCTGTCACATCGATGTTTCGGATGTTCAACATTAAACAGTTTCTACTGGATAATAAAAATCTGTAAAGTTCCTTTGAAAGCAAAGAATATAGTCAAGCAGAATAATATCAGACTCAGTTTGATTGAGTCTGTTCAAATCATATTAAGTTATGTGTGCAACTATATCTTCTCTGCACATGGAATAAAATTAGTCAAATTATTCAAATGAAAAATGAAACTCAGAGAAACCTAATTGCAATAAAACAAATCTAAAAATACCTTATTTTTACTACATAAATAACAAAATTTCTATGTAACTCCGTAACATTATATTTTGTTCGTAATAGAATAAAACATGTGGTCGTCGAAAGTACTTTTAAAAAAAAAAATACGTATAAGGTATAACATAATGACGAGGACATTACTGAAATCAAATGAAGTCACATTGTTTGCAGTAAATAAACAAGGACAACTTCAAGGAAGTCGGAGAAACTACCTCACTTTCATAACTGTATTGTAAGAGAAAATCAAGTTCTGTATCAATTGTCTACTGATAAAATATACAAAAATATAAATCTTGAATCTGAGTCAGTTTTGTCGTGTCTCTTTGGCCAAACTTTCATGAAATTCGAATGTCTCACTGGAATGTAACAACACGTTATCTCTTCCGTAACAGACATGTTTAACGAGGCATATCTATTGCCTCACTGTATTTTGTGTTGTTTTACGTTTAGACCAGATTGGAAAAGCAGAGAAAACATATTCTAACACCGTAAAACATAATCATATGCACAACATATATTAGAATTATTCTTTTGTATATATGTATGAACTTACCTCATTTTCTTGAAATACTGTTCCATAAATAATTTTCAAATTACACTTGAAAGTCTTTGCAGATTAGCCTATGCTTCCTTCTCGTGACACATGTTTGAGTTTTCCGCATTTCAGCAGGAAGTTAGATCAGTTAAGATGTAATGTTACGGAAGGAATAAGTTACGCAAGAGATAAAAAAATTTGAAAGTTTGATAACCATTCGATACCTTAATTGCATATACTGAAAACTAGCCTTCTTACTGATGCATTCAAGGTATATGATATAGAGGAAAACCAGAGGAAAAACACCATTGTTATCACCTAATTTTGAAGAAGTCCCCGTTACGAAGGAGATACTTTAAATCACGACAAAACATACAAATGGTCTTGAAACGATTATATCAGAAACATTTACTCATCAGAAAGTAGCTAGGGAGTTTTTTTTCCATAAAGTAATATAATTTGACGACAGTTTGTGTTTCATTTGCCACATTTATATCTGTTTCAATACACTTTGTATAGATATTAGTTCATGTTACGGTTGGTGAGTACTGTTTTAGGCGACAGTAAAATGTACGACCGGGACAAATGCAATTTGTACTTAAATTATTGCAGATGTCTATTAGGAATTACAATAGAACCTCTATCAAAATACTGCATGTAGTTTTGGTACACAGATGTGCTCATATGCTAGTAACAGAAGTATATTTTGGTTCAGTATTCTTGGCGACATGGCATAAATAAGCAACATGCTTATATTTCGCATCTAACTGCGCACAGAAAGTAGAAAAATATATCGACTGATGGTAAAAAGATACAAATCATATGCACTGACTAATTTAAGAACCTATTTTCGGTGTAATTTATTCATCACTATTTGCAATAGATGAACAAGAATGCAGGCGACAAGGAGTTTTCTAAAGTGGTTCGAAATTTTGGTTTTGGCTGACCTGTGTCCATGTCTCTGACTGGTATGTGACTTGGAGCATGGCCTGTGTATGACTATGTCAAACGCTAGGATTATTTCACAAAATAACTATACATGTTGCTTCCGTACCATCAATATGTGCTGGTAAAGTGAATATCACAATATAAGCCCGTCATAGGAAATTACTCTACTCTAGCGCCAGTTTTTGCAAAAGGGAATTTTAATTCTGTGCTTGTGTTGTAATTCTTGGAGAGCATCATTTTGAAATGACTGATCAGGGGATAAATTACATGAACCATATGATTTAATATTCAATAATTCAAGAGTCATAACTGTAAAGACACTTGCCTAAAGTAAATACTTACCGAACTTGACATAAATGTAATAGAAAATATCATATTCTATACAACTTTGATAGACTTGGCATATCAAATTCTAACAACCAGGTTATAAATTTCAAGAATAAGCTATTCCTAGTACCAACAAAGGGGAGCAAGTCCACAAAAATGTCTAAGCCCACAAACAATCCTTGCAAGGTAGATATGCATTGAAATACACCTTAATATTGGAAGAAACATGCATGTTGTACCACAGAAAAGTTGTCTCAGTTTTCTCCTGCACCCAGTTATAAAAAGCGTTACTATATAAGTTGTTTATTGTAACAACAAGGGGGAGTTATTCTTAAAACATCTGTCGAAAAAAATCCATACCAGGTAGAAATACGATGAATTACACCTTAAAATTGGAAGTAACATACATGTTATGCTACAGGAAAGTTTGCCAACTTGAGCAATTCTGAACTATTCAAGGGCTATAACTCTCAAGATACTGGTCCGAAAGGGATATTTATCAAAATTGACCTATATTTTATAGAGGTATAGATTCTATATAAGGTATTTTTAGTTCTGATTCAAAAATGCTTTGTAATCGAGCAGGCACTGCCAATTTGGACTATTTTGACATATCTCTAGAGAAACTTGTTCGAACTGGTTGGCTACCTAACTTTGCCTAGATCTTATAGAGATACATAGTTTTATGAGTTGGGTTCAGTTCTAATACATCGGTTTTACTACCTTCTGAACAATATTGTTGGTTATTTATATTAATATTTGTAAAAAATCTTTTGTTAATAAGTAAGTACAGCTAATCACTTCAGAGTGCTCAGGTTTTTTTTTTATAGATTTTTGAGAGTAATTACTTGTCCGGCTTAAATATGTGGGCTATTCCCTTTAATACTTTCAAATCTATCTCACACTCTTCAGCTATGTTCAGTATCTAAATGTTGATGGAAATACTGATCTCCCTTAATAATGAAGAAAAAGTGTTATGTGGTGATATAAATGCTGCCCTTTATCAGTAAACAGTACAGTGGCCAATCGACAAAGCACTAAGGCATTGCCAATACCGATACAGGACAACTGTTGTATAAAATTGGATCGACGATTGGATCACAAAATAACAAAGAAAAGACTGATAACACTAACAGGAACGGGCTAAATTCAAATGAAATGATAAGAAAGAAAAACGTGTAGCTGAAACATTTGAAGAGACATATTGATAACTTTTTAAAAATATATTAATTTCAATAGCTTTATACAGCATGTAGAGTTGTTAGTAGTTCGTGCTATTTTGTTAAAATAAATCAAATTAGAGGGTCTAAATACATGCATTACAAATCTCACTGAATATACGCATATAAGTGTTAATTGGCTGTCAAAGAAAAACGTTAGAAATATGACTCCAATGATATGCTTTCTGTAGCACCAATATAATAGCATATGCATGCATCAAATTACAAAGTACATGTATCAGTTATGTTTACACATTTTCTGATAAAATCTTCATACATATGGTTTAAGTGCAATATATTTTACTTACATAGGAATAGAAACTGTAATATCATTAAAGGTATTTGACTCAATAACCCAAACCTAATTATCGTGCTTTTTATAATATATTAATTTGGGAAGCCATTACCAAAACTGTTACTGACTTTGACTGCTGAAAAAGAAAATCTAAGTGGGAAAAAGAAATTTTATTTTTTTTTTACTTTTTTTTAAACAAAGTTGTCATTTTCCCCTTAATTTTCACCTTTTTGTGTACATGTTCTTTGAATGGTAGAAGGCTTATAATAAGAACTTGGATACCACACATCTGTTAATTTTTCAATGAACATGATTGTATGAATTCACCACACTATTAACTTAAAAAAACAACTCTTTTTACAATACCATTATGCACATTTGGTATTAAGATATTATACTGACAGATATAAACACAGATAATGTTTAGACTCACTTCCCTTGGGACAATGGTAAAATTCTGATGTTATTTTTAATGGATAAAGATTCTAATCAAATTTTGAGATGTATCAGACATTTGATTTTTTACTGTAAAATAGTAACACTTTATGTATTTCTTCACCTCAATACCCAATACATTGACTTCAATTAAGTAATTTATCAGTTAATTATATTTCTAGTAAAACTGAGTAATGAATAACCATTCAGATGCTGAATATGTCTTTATATGTGCATCTTATAATGTCTCATTTATTTTTCAGATTAAATATGAAGATCATAGTGTGTTTGATGTAAGCATAGACGAGGTGTGTGAGGACCTGAGAAATGGCACGCTTCAGTTCATATAGGTATCGTATAAGGGTTATAAGTTGACATTCGGATAACTTAGCAAGGAAACATCAACAATCCTCAATAGCTACCAGTAAATGTATGACAATAAAGTAGCCAGTGTGTTTTAATAACATTATATCGTTTATCTGCAAAAGTAACATATGAAAACCAAAATTTATGCGTATTAAATAAATTATTTGAGCCGCGCCATGAGAAAACCATCATAGTGGCTTTGCGACCAGCATGGATCCAGACCAGACTGCGCATTCGCGAAGTCTGGTCAGGATCCATGCTGTTTGCTTTCAAAGCCTATTGCAATTAGAGAAATTGTTAGCGAACAGCATGGATCCTGACCAGACTGTGCGGATGCGAAGGCTGGTCTGGATCCATGCTGGTCGCTGATGCATTATGTTCGTTTAATCGTGGTGCGGTTCATTTATAGAAAATCAATTTTTGTTAATTATTTTTGTATATATTTGGTGTTTATTTATTTAGTAAATGTTAATATATTAATTTCAGATTTATTCCTTACTACCTTCCTGTCAACTATATCTTCCACAGCATGATTCAATCTAGTCCCAATCCTTGACTCTGGTTACCTCACCAGATGGTCCGTCCACAGAGTCACAAGCAAAAGATACTAAAACTCGGCAAAGTACATTTACTTCAGTCTTCCATAGGATATTGTTAACAATGATGATTTGATGTCAAAAAGAAAATGTATTTGAATAGCTATATTTCTCTTGTGCATGCCTTCTTGTAACACTAAACCTACATTTGTAAATGTTCACCTGTATGAGAGGAGTGTCTTGCCCAAACCTTAGGTGCCTGTATCAAAGGTCAAGGTCACACTTGGGTGTCAAATGTCATTTTAGAGATTGTCCGGGCTGTACCTTTGCAATGCATAAATGGGCTTAAATGTTTGCCTCAGCTAGACAGTGTTGTGTCCAACTCCCAGTCCTTTTGACCGCTGGCGGGCTCGACATGTTTCCTGTGGGCATTTAGTTAATATTGCATATACTTCAAGTAGATACACATTTTAGAATACCAGTAGATAACCAAATAAGAAAAACAACATTTTTTTATTTTACATAATAGCAAAATTTGGAAAATTTTAACTTCAACTTTCACTGTTATATTATTATATAAACATTTATGATGAGTATGAATGCAATCTCTACACTGTAGACAATTAATCCCGCATTTTTGTTCATATGAAGATACAATATCTTGTTATCTATTATTGTCAATCATTGGTATGTAAGATTTTTGCCATAGGTCTGAATAGCTGACAAGCATGGTAGAAATTATTATTAACCATTAACGGGCTAAATTTCTATAATTAACTTGTCCATCTTTCAATATGGACAGTATCATTAAATGAAAGGGATGGCTACCAAAACATACTGACTTAATGCAAACAGTGAAGATCTTGATCAGGCTATATAGATGTGCAGGCTGATCATGATCTACACTGTTCACAAAGGCAGAATCAATCGTGTCCAGCATGATAAGGGTTAAATCCATTGTTTTTAGTGCCTCCTTTTTTGGCTCATTATTGTACAAGTACATATACAGCATTGCTTTTCTAACCATGTAATAATGCATATGATTGGTTTTCAAAATAACGAAGCTTTTTCTCCTCTCATTATTGTAAGAGCTTGAATTTTTTATGTAAGTCAAACTCTGCACATTTAAAGGAAAATACTTTTTTTCATAAACTACATTTTATTCTCACCAATGTGTCAAATCTTGTGATGGAACTCCCTTCACAAATAAATATGAAAAAAATACTAAATTTAAATGTTGATCACTTCAATTTCATAACCCTATTGCTTTTCTTATGTCCAAATGTTTTACAAGATCTTAATATTTTCAGCTATGAAGATACAATTAATATGATTTTTTGTTTGATAAATCAATTTAGCAGAACCTTGATGAATGTCTATACTCCCCAAAATGTCCCCTTTGCACCATTTCAGTTGTTAAGTGTCAGATATAATTTGAGCCGCGCCATGAGAAAACCAGCATGGTGGCTTTACGACCAACATAGATCCAGACCAGCCTGCGCATCCACACAGTTTGGTCAGGATCCATGCTGTTCGCTAAAAGTTTCTCTAATTGCAGTAGGATTTGGAAGCAAACAGCATGGATCCTAACCTGACTGAGCGGACGCGCAGGCTGGTCTGGATCCATGTGGTCCCAAAGCCACTATGTTGGTTTTCTCATGGCGCGGCTCATTTTATTTTTTAACTAGAATGTTATTTTACTTTACTTTTTCCTTGAAAGGGAGTTACAAATGATATAAAAGCAGCTTTTGACTTCACATGTAAAGGATTGTTAAACATTCACAAAGCCAAAGCTGTGCATCCTTTTTTAACATTGAATTTCATAAATTACCTTAGCATTACAGTAACATGTACTGGCAGTTCTATATTCTGAGCACTGTGTACACAATGGTTAGGCAATACTTGACGATTTAGAATTATGTAAGAAACCCTGGAAAATTTATAATTCATTCTTTGCTTTTTTGCCAATGTTGTCGAGCTTCAAGTTAAAAAGTTACTAATACTACTTCTTAAGCTGTTAATTTTACCTCCATATGTTAATGGCCGCTAGTGAATATTGTGTAGTTGAAAGAATTTTGATTACTACTGATTTATTGTATAAATATTTTTGGCTGCAATTTGTCCCCTGTGTATTTTCTCAGTAACATTATAAAGTATGTATGTATTTTACTATTCCACAACATACATCATGTGCCCTGACCTGCCATATTTGGTTAAATCAAGCTTTTATTGTTTTAATCATCGTTTATTTTAAGATTTACACTGATATTGAATATTTTTACTGAATTCTGTGTATGACAGATGTTTATGCTGAACCCTTTATATAACATAAGGTTTTATACTGTATTCTGTATATAGCAACATTACTTGTTTGTAAACTTTATTGCATATAAAATATCAAAAGCATTAAAATGTTTTAAGCTGTCAAAATTTGCTTTTAACTATTCCATTTCTATATTCAAACAAAATGGACTATAGCAAAACCAAGAGGTCATCTGGGTTCAAATTATGTTAAGGTTACTTCCCTTTGCAAAAAACTGTAAAGCAAGCTAGAGTTGCAGTTCTTTCTTAATCACAGGAATGTTTTGTTAGAAGATAATTTGCAATAAAATATTAATTCAATTATGATAGATTGTAAATATATTTTGCTGTTTTAAGTATACTGAAGGACTTCCAAACATATTTCTATAATTTCTAATCTTTAATTCTGCAGTTGAAAAAATATTGTTCTATCTCTAAATAAAGCCACCAAAACATAAATGCAAATAACAGTATTAATTGGTAAGATGTTAAACGGCAGAATATTCATAATTTGACAAATTTTGCGCATATTTAAACAGCAGTAATGTCTTGAGTGAGTGCATATCTAGAGAAATTTCTTCAACAAAAGATATCGACGAACTTTACTCCAAAATCGTAAGCACAATACAGGAAGCATCGGATAAGTGCATTCCGAAATCAAAATTTAAACCCTTCATAAAGCCGTACTGGAATAATGATTTAGATCATTGCCATAAAAATATGTCTATCAAACGAACTTTATGGTTAAATGAAAACCGCCCAAGATATGATAATTGTACAAGTTTTAAAGAATACAAGGATTCTAAACGCATATTTCGAAATCTACATCGAAAGGTAGTCTAACAGTATGTCGAAAAGGTCGAGAAAGTAACTGATACGGCCGCAGAAATAGACAATAATGAATTTTGGAGATTAATTAATAAAGGGAGAAAGAAAAATAGGACTTCTCCAGTGTTCGAAATGAATTTTAACGATAACATTTGTAATAATCCAGTTGATATAAATCGGGGCTGGAGGGACTATTTTACTGAACTATATAAACCTACGAGAAATGCTGACTTTGATGAGTATATGAAACTTCGCAAAGAGGAACTGCAATGTTTTGAACGGAATGCAAAAAATCAATGATTCTACTCAAGTTACGATAGAAGAGTCCATGGTACGTAAACAGTTAGCAACCTGCATTCTTGCATAAAAACTACTTTTTTCACTGAATCCGCCCATGTATTAACGGGAGAAAAATCGTGTGCAAACAAGGCAATTCACGTGCTATTAATACCCGATTTTTATTTTTGAAATGCTTTCCCAGGGACGTATATGTAATTCTGCGCAGATTGACATCTGGTATCTGCGTCTTTTTTCTTTCATAAAAACCTCTTCTTGAAGCATTAAAGATGCAATCTAAACCATAGAATGTTTTACTGTATCAGTAACTAATGCCAGATGCGCTGCCCACAACATTGTTCGTACTCGTTTCTTCCCTTGTTTACTCCCCTTTTAGAACTCTGCGTCAATTCAGATTTTGTAGACAACCGTGAATGTTAAAGAGTCGCGTGTTTACCTGTGCGATTCTTTGTTTTTAGGTATCATATTTATGATTTTGGTAAGGATCAGTCAGTATGCTTTTATCTAATTTCTCGAAGAATTTATATAAACAGCTTGGAAACTTGACACTACGTTCGTACTCATCCGTACTCCAACTGCGTGTCCGTACTCAATATAACTCGAATGTAAAGATATTATTCTTGAAATTGTGATAGAGTCCACCAAATTGTGAAATGATATGAACAGTTATTGGTAATTTTATGTTTGTAATAATGAGAGATAAAAAAAATCGCTTAAAAACCTTCAGGATGTGCTTTTGATAAGTGTTGTTTATTTCCGGGCCCTGGATACGGATATTTAAAACATGTTTACCGTTTCGAAGAACAACTGGAATGGTAAATAAAAAATGTACCGGAATCGTCAAGTCATCACATATGAAAACAATACATAAATCGTCGTGAAATATATTTTATGCAAGAATAGCGACAATACACGTTTGTTTTGTGTATTAACGTCTGCAGAAGCCCTTGGGATATGTTTGTGACCTCGACCTTCGGTCTCGGTCACAAACAATCCCGCGGGCTTCTGCAGACGTTAATACACAAAAAAACGTGTATTATCCCTACAAAAATGGTAAAGCCGCTGGGTATGACCGCATCAATTACGAACATGTTAAACATGGCGGGGATTTAATTATTATCGTCATAACAAAGCTTTTCCAAAAAATGTCTGATTTTTGTCATATCCCAGACGACCTTAAAAAGGGTGTTATAACTGTACTTTTTAAAGGCGGTAATAAAAAGAAAAACGACCCAAACAGCTATCGAGCAATATCCTTATGCTCCAATATATTAAAATTATACGAAAAGGTTATTCTGGATATCATTGGCAAGAATAATAGCTTTAAGGTTAATGCTCTACAAGGGGGTTTTCAGAAAAATTACAGTTGCGTAATGTCATCATTCTTGCTGCGTGAGAGTATCTACTTTGCAAAAGAGAATAGGTCAAAACTGTATGCCTGCTTTCAAGACGTCCGTCAAGCATTTGACCTAGTCTCACACTCTTTACTCATGCTAAAACTGTCCAAGATAATCAATTGCCAGCTATACAAAGTTATATCCAACATGTTTGTAAACGTTTCAAGTTGTGTTAAGACTCAAGGTCTAACTTCAGATTGGATCAAAATAGAAAAAGGCAAGCGCCAAAGTCAATGCCTAAGTCCCTAGCTCTATTTATTATTCATAAATGATTTAATGAATGTCATAGAGTTATCTAAAACATGCTTTAATATACATGAAACGCCTTACGGATTTCCCACCCATGCTGATGATATGGTATTTCTTTCATTAAGTAAATATGGTCTTCAATATTTAATGGATACATGCCATAAAAACTCAAAAACGGAAAGGTACTTGTACAATGCAAACAAAAGCAGTGTTATTGTTTTCGACGAGAAAGAAAAAAATGTTAAACTTAAGACAATGGAAATTAGGAGAAACAAACGTAAATGAATCTGAATCGTACATTCATTAAAGTACATGACCCTTAACGTGAACATCAATGAAGCTTGTTCTAAAATACGAAAAACCTTGGCAGTTACTTGCGGAGAACAGGTTTGTACTGGTACAGAATCCAGGAACACTGGTTAGGTTAACTGCCCGCCGTTACATAACTGAAATACTGTTGAAAACCGGCGTTAAACCCAAAACAAACAAACAAATTCTTCAGTATGGCAAATGTAGGTGTACATAAAAATGGTCTACACCCCTTAACAGTCAAACACCTATACCAATCAGCAGTTTTATCTAAGGCTTTATTCGGGTGCGAACTGTGGTGTGGTATTACGGACAGTCAATTACAGTAATTAGAAAGAGTACACCGTCAGTGCATCGAATTTATGCAGGCAATGCCGCGGTATATACGGACGGATATAGCGCTGGGCTGTGTCGGTGCCCTCACTCTTGAACAAGAGATTGACAAACAAAAGCTGTTGTGTCAAGGCCAACTTTGTAATTTAGATGGGAATAAACAAGTTCAGACACTATTTGCTACCCGTCTCGTGCAATTTCTTAACAAACCCAGTATAATTCTAGGTTATATGCCAGATATTTACCGCATACTCGGCAAATATGATTTAAGACACTTTATACATGATTTTGTTAAAACCGCGAAATTTCGACATGTAAAACGGTAATAAAAAGAAGTCAAAGATTATGCAAACTTTCAGTACAGGTCAAATTCAATTAACAATGAATGTTTGCATGCCTTTCTTGGCCTGCACGGAGAGTTAATTCCGTGTGCCGTATGGCGATTCTGTCAGCTTTATCGCGATTACTTGCCTTATTGTAGAACTGTAGTCGCAACAATCAGCAAACTATTTGGTAATAGATATGCTTCAATTTGCCCAAATTGTAAACTGATTTCTGACACCTTCTGCTTTTTGGAGAGCGAATGATTCCATTCGACAAAATATTTGGTCTACTCTGCATAGAACCCTAGGAAATGTGAATTTCATTACGCTAAGTAACATCCACTATTTAGATCAAATAGTGGAAATGTATTCAGGTTTCACCTCGATGACTATGTGTGACGTACAGAGAATACAATGTTATGAAGTCATACTGAGATACACACACAATTTAACAAAAATACTCGGCAATCTTTTCATGTAAGATTTCTTAAATTACCCCTTCCCCATTCCTCTCTATTCCAAGCTTGACTCCTTAATATCTTTCGCTTTCGATTAGGGTCTCGACACCGGGAAAACTATAAAAGAATTATACATACCAGACTTACATCGAAGCATCTTTATACATGTATATATAGCCTGTATAAAGTTTGAAACAGAGAAAGTCTGGTTCTACCGCTAAACTTTTGTATTATAACATAGAATTATCTAGATTGTTTAAATAATATACTTCATCTCAGTTAATAATCAGTTTAACCGTGATCTGAAATATATGCTGTACATAATGTTATATATGCATTATTATATGTCACGCTTCTTGCTTTGTTAAGTTATGGTACATTGTATATATAGCTTTACCAATTATACAAGGGAAGTGCTAAAGCCCATTAATTTGAAGTCTGCTTACATATTAAGCTGTGAGAACAGTAAAAATCATATTTTAAATTGCAAGTATTTATTATTTAAATAAGTAATTCATTTCAAATCAGAACGATTTCTGTTATCCGCTCATTATGAAAATATGTAATGCTTAAATTTGTCTGTTTAATTTTTGTTCACTTTCATTCATGTATTTGTTTACTCTGTTCACTTCGATATGTGTAACTGTTACCAATTGTCTGTATCACATGTTTCTCATCTTATGGTGAAATAAAAGATATCTATCTATCTATCTATCTTCATTTAATTAATTTTCGAAATATTCATATAATGAGTCAGTCAGTCACTCAATCAGCCATTTACTCAGTCTGTCATATAATACTTTTATCAACACTCAGTCATTTTTTCATTGGTATATAAGAACATATGTATACATGTAAATACTCTTCCCGTATCTGATTCAAAATTTGAAAACAAACAAACAAAAAAAAAAAATAAATAAATACAGATGTGTTCTAATAGCCTTTGATATTGTATTTGTAAACGTGGTTTTCTAATTAATGCTGAATGACAATGCGCTCAAAGCTGTGGCGGATACTTTGGAAGTACGCGGGAACATCTTTATAAATCTACTGCGTGTTTTTTGAGAAACAACTTCTTTTGATATTTTGTCTGAAATTACTTCGAATGATCTGTCATACAGAAATAGGTACAACAAAATTAGCACTTTTTGGTAGATGGGGATTCTGACAAATGCTCTTTGATGTTTACGTCGCGTCTTATTAATGACCTAATCAAATGTTCTGTTTTAACTGCTTTATGTCTCATTGTAACAACGTTTGTTGATGAAAAATGCGCGTAACGACAGCCGCTGTCTACGAGAGGGCCTGTCATATTTTATTAGATGTTTCAATTATTTAATCTGCTTTATGCTTTGACCAGCTGGCGAGGTTCGTCAAGTTCTTTGTTTTCCATTTAGTAAATACATAGAGAGTCTTTGTGTGTGGGTTTGAATCTGCATAATGTCTGATAAACTGTTGTTTAGTTAAAACACGTTTTTTTCTGAATTCGTCACCCATTCTAAAGAGCTTGTTATTCTATTTTACTTGTTAGAAAAATGT
>NW_026461406.1:0-1874 GCF_021730395.1 Mercenaria mercenaria | reverse complement strand
GTCATGATATCTTATCTAAGCTTCTTCTCAGCAGCTTTTTGAATGCATACTTTCAAACTCAGCATAAGTCTTTGACATCATCAAATAATATCGCAAATCCAGGTTTCACTCACCTAAAATACCTTTTTTTTTATATCCGTAAAGACTTTTGGAAAAGCTTTTATTCATTCGTAAGCTAGTGTTATTCAGAAAGATGCGATAATATTTTCAAACAATCTCGTTGTCACTATACAACTCTGTTTAGTGTCGTTTCTTTATTTTTTGATTATTTTATTACTTGAAGTCTTATACCCAATTTTAATTTGAAAACGATGACAATATTAATAGACGAAATCAAATTTGCATGTATTGTATGTAGCTTAACAAACTTAACAAACTTGTAACTAGTCAAAGTATGAATTCGTACTACTATTTACAAAACTGGCAGATTAATTAACAAATGCCTGCTACTTGGAGATTGTTTTACAATTGACTGCTAGATCTATTACCTGATAGCCGCTCTACATACACTGTTTTATATTTAGCGTAATTAAGTTTGATAATTTTGATGAAGATGTTATGCATCCGTCTGTATTTCATTTGCTCGTTTGCGGTTGAGGCAGAATAAGGTTATATTCATTAAAACTAATTTGACACACACATACAAGGCACAAAAATCTAGGAAAGAAGGCTTTTAGACACAAATGTTCAATAGGACCCTCCGCGGCCGAGTGGTTCAGGTCGCCGACTTTGAATCACTTGCCCCTTACCGCTGTGGGTTCGAACCTCTCTCGGGGCGTTGAATTCTTCATGCAAGGAAGACATCTACATAGCTTACGGAAGGTCGGTGGTCTACCTAGGTGCTCGCCCGTGATGATATAATGTAATGAGGGGTACCTGAGGTCTTCCTCCATCATCAAAGCTGGAAAGTCGTAACACGACCTATAATTGTGTTTGTTGGCGTTAAATCCAAATACTGTAAAATCATTAATATTCGTGGGGGACTAATTTTCGTGGATTTCGTGGTTGAGTCAATCCACGAAAGTTTATCCCAACGAACAAGTAAAATTCCCATTCACTTTATGTTCAAAAGTTGTAATCCACGAATTCATATCCCCACAAACTTGCCATTTCGACCAAAACCACGAAATTTCATGCCCACGAAATATAATGATTTCACAGTAATCAAAAAGTACCGAATATAAAACACTGATGTTTAACAACGTTATGGCTGAACAGAATTCTAATAGACTTCTTAATCAGCACGTGCAAACACTTTATTACAAATTATCGTCTAAGTCAAACCGTTTGTCTATTCATTTCTAGGATACAAACACAGCTCAAATAAAAGTATAGTTTATACTGATTTATTTTAGGTCGATTGTGAAGCAAGTTCTACAACTTATGTTAATCACTCTCGACACCCCATTCCTGATGAAATTCATCGCCACGAGGGTATGAGAGAAGAGAAGCCAGTTTCTCATTTTAATGCTGAGCGCTAAGCAAGGGAGCTCCTTATTACATTTTTCACGTCTTTGGTATGACGCGGCCGGGGAACGAACCCAAGACTTCCCGCTCTCGAAACGGACGCTCTACCAATATAGGTTATCGAGGCGGTTAAAAGTGTAGGGACCTCTGTAGTTCCCCAACTTTGAGTCACTAGCTATGGGTTCAAAATCGTACTTTTCTTTCTTTTAGAGATGTTATTGGTGCTAATTATTTGATTTTATTTAGTTATGATTTTATGACACTAGTTGGAATCGTTTCGTGTGAAATTACGTAACAAGGCTTTGTGTACAGATTCCAGGTAAACAGTAAGTATAGAAAAACGTTTGTGACTAGAAACAGATCAGGTGCGCCTGTGATATATTACAGACTCCGGCATATACCGGATT
>NW_026461405.1:0-54456 GCF_021730395.1 Mercenaria mercenaria | reverse complement strand
AGTCGGCTTTTATAAAGGTACAGAATGACATCCTCACATCTCATCTCTCGAACACAATTCTGTAACAGTCCTCGTGCTACTCGATCTGGCTGCAGCTTTCGACACGATTGACCACCAAACACTGTTACACCGACTCGAACATCATTATGGAGTCACAGACAAGGCACTTGCATGGATGTCATCATATCTTAGTGACCGCTATGAAACTGTGTGCGTTGATGGTGGGTTGTCGAAGCCTATGTTCATGAAATATAGTGTGCCCCAGGGATCAGTGCTTGGTCCTAAGAGCTATATCATGTACACTAAACCTGTTGGTGCCATATGCAGACGTCATGGACTTCTTCATCATTTCTACGCCGATGACTCTCAATTATACCTATCCTTTAAGCCGATAGAGGCTGTTGCTAGAAGTGAGGCTTTGCGCCGTATTGGGAGCTGTCTGGCTGAAATTGTCTCGTGGATAGATTGCAACATGCTGAAGCTCAATGCTGATAAAAAGGAGGTAATCTATTCACATCAAAGCGTAACTCCAAGTACATTGATGACGTCTCTGTGAAGGTCGGTAAGTCTGTGATAAAATGTGTTAGGCATCTTGGTGCAGTATTTGACAACAGTATGGATATGGAACAACAAGTCAACTCTGTGTGCCGAGCTGGATATGCACAACTACCGGAATAGGTCACATCAGACAGTACCTTACCAGTGATGCCACAAAGACCCTTACCAACAGCCTGGTTACTTCACGGTTAGACTACTGTAATGCCTTGTTAAGTGGTATTCCAAACAGCACACTTAACAAGTTGCAACATGTCCAGAACACGGCAGCTCGCATCATCACTAAGACGCTCCGTCACAATTATATAACACCGGTTCTGAAGGAGCTCCACTAGTTGCCAGTGAAATACAGGGTGCAGTTCAAGGTTCTGACCCACACCTTTAAGGCTTTACACAATCAGTCCCCTACCTATATAACGGATATGATAGAAGTGTATAAACCGGTCAGAAACCTAAGATCACAAGGCACGCTGTCACTGGTTATGCAAACAAAAACCATGATGTATGGCAACCGCAGCTTTTCGTTCACTGCTCCAAAGCTTTTGAACTCCCTTCCCGTCAAGACCAGGGAAGCTCACACGCTAGCTGCTTTCAAAAGCCTGCTAAAAACCCACTTCTTTGTACAATATTTCGTTAACTGACCGATACATTGATGTTTCTTTTCTTCTTCATAAAACAGCGTAGAACAGTATTTTATCCCAGGGTCACTTAAATATATTTTAATATGTATGTGTGTTTGTCTTGTTTTATCTATATGTTTTACATTCATGTTTTTGTTAATGTGGAATGCATTATATTTTGTATGCTTATTTGTTTGTATTGTTTACAATTTATTCTGTAAAGCACTTTTGAATGTGTACATGTGCATGAAAAGAGTGCTATATAATGTGGTATAATAATAATAATATAATGATAATATCTGATCAAGAAAATATTACTTCCTTACAGGGAAAAATACATAATATGACGTTTCAGTAGAATGCGTGTACATTATTCAACTTTTTATGACTTTGTACTATTTAAGAAACCAAATTAGGTGATGTTGTTTTTAAACATGCGTGTCGACTTGTCATGTCTTGGTGTTTTGTTAGGATAAGACACAAAGACAAGAAAGGACGACAAGGTGTAGTCTTGCGGTGTCTTTGTGTGCTCGAGGAGAAGACATGCGAACACTTCAAATAAAATACCATGACAAGACGTTATAGTATGGATCGCCTAGACTGTCTTATGTTTAGAATGACTGATATGCCTGGTCAAATGTCGTTCTGTTGGGTCCGAGATACAATATGTTGGCTGGAAATCACAATGTGTCCAGTTATTGAAGTGCTTCGTTGTGGGCTGATTATATTTTCTTTAGTAAAGTCAATGTATTGTTGGGTGCTATAGTCAAAATGTTCTGTTCTTGAAAGAAACAGGCATGTGGTAACAAAATTATTTTCAGTTAAAAAGAAGCATTGTGAGGTGTTACAGTTATTACAGGGTGCATCGTTATTATTATTATATTATTATGTTCAGTTATAATGATATGCTCTTTGGTGCTAAACTCGTTATGTTCAACCATGAAAGTAAACACTTTCGTGGTTAGCTGAGGCAGTGTATTATTGAGTAGTTCTTTCATTATTTTAAGTTGCAATGATGTGCTCTTGGGTGTTATAGCAGTTATGTTCAAAAAAGAACTGTTAAATGGTACTGTCATTATGTTGTGTGCTGATTATATTTTATTCAGTCAAGTCAATGTGTTGCTCAGTGTAAAGGTCGTTATGTTCAGTTCTTAAAATAAACAGGCATGTGGTAACAACATTATGTTCAGTTAAAATGATCTGTTGTGGGATGTAACTGTTTGGTGCTCTACTCATTAACTTAACTTAAATAAGGACCTTTGCACCGAACTGTACATCACCTGAACTGAACATAATGACGGTATCAGACAACAGTTAGTGTTCACGGCTGAACATAATGGCTACAGTAAAGAAAAGCATATTAATTTATCTTAAAATAATGATAGTGCCAATTAACAGTTCTTTTCCACGACTGAACATATTTGATATAACACCCAACAGTACATTATTGCAGCTGAAGATAATGGAAGTATCACTCAATAATACATTGCCTCAGCTAAACATAATGATAGTACCACTCAATTGTTTATTCTCATAGTTGAACATAATTATTAGAGCACTAAACAGCTTATTTTTATAAATGAACATAGTAACTGTAACACCAAACAACACATCATTTTAACTAAACATAATTTTGTTACCACATGTCTGTTTCTTTTAAGAAAGGGATATAACGATCTTTACACCTTTACATTGACTTGACTGAAGAAAATATAATCAGAACACAACATAATGATAGTACCATTTAATAATTCTTTTTAACGACTGAACATAATTGATATAACACCAATAGCATATCATTTCAGCTGAAAGTAATGTCAGTACTACGCAATAATTCATTGTCTCAGCTAAACATAATGATAGTACCACTCAACTGTTTATTCTCGTAGTTGAACTTAATGACTTTAGCACCAAACAGCATATTATTATAACTGTACATAATAATGTAGTAATAATAGTAATGCACCCCACATACCTTATATATCATCCAACATCACGCTATTTCAAGTGTTTCAAAGGTAAAGACATTTAAAACATAAGTTTATTCTTTAAACAGGATAAACTACGAAACAAATGGATGCAAGTCGAAAACAAAAACAGCTTGGTTGTTCGAAAAGTTTGCAGTGAAACATTAGAAAGATTGTACGATTATAATATAGAGGGTAGAAGACGTTTATACAACAGCAGTACCGGCTTTGAAATGTATCAAAGAAAGATGAGAATGCTTGAAATATCTTACAATGAACAGATGGTTGAGTACGATAGTGATGAGGTATCTATGCTAAGAACAATATGATAATGATTTATTCAAGTTAGTATAGTAATCAGGAATTATAAAAGCTTCCGAATTTAACAGGAAATCATAAAATTTTATCACGAGTAGTGGGAAAGTCGTGCAATAGTGAAGTAGCAGTTGTCAGGATACGAGTTATAAGACCCAGGTGTGTAACTACGCCTTTAGTATCTTGAACAATGAAATGGGTCCAGTCGTTAAGGTGACTATATTCTAGTCTAGCTGACAAAAGATGTAGAATGTCCTTTGTTAAAACGTATAGCTGGCGAAACCAAATATCTCGTATATAATGTTTTTCTCTGGCTACCTTGCATAAATAATTAGTGTACTGATGATTCGTAAATGATTTCAGTTAGGAGCAAAAAAAAATAATTTCAGGGATCAGGCAAATCACTAAATGTTTCAAATAAACAATGTTCAAGTAATGATAATCAGCTCAAACTCCTATAGGCTAAAGCTTCTGTACTTGACTGGTCTTTTTGTTGAAGTTCCCGTCAGACAAAGTCTTTGGGTCAACAGCATACGAGTCCTATCGCATAGATGTTCAGCCTATGTTCTCTTACTTGAAGCTGTAACTCAATAAGATTGCCCTGACTGCTGGATGTTCGGCGCCTATATCCTATCAAATATAGCATTCAACTACCATATAGGTATAACCCGATGCCTTGGCTGTTCTCCGCTTATAACGCTGAACCTTGTCTATAAGCTGGAACTTTTCTACTATCTTAGTAGATTACCAAACTCTGTGTCTCTGCCTCAGCTTTCCGATGCTCGGCCTATATTTGTTATCATCTATAGCATTCAATTACTGTTAAGGTAAAACACCTGGCGCTGGCCCTATAGCTCAAAACCTTGTTAAAATTTTGTCTATGAAGTCAAACATATTCTTTTTAGCTCACCTGTCACGTAGTGACAATGTGAGCTTTTGTGACCGATCGATGTCCGTCGTCCGTCATGCGCGTCGTGTGTCGTGTGTCAAACCACTGGGCAGATTTACACCAAACTTCACAGAAATGATCCTTGGGTGGCCGCCTTTCAAAATTGCTCAAAAATTTAATTCCATGCAGAACTCTGGTTGACATGGCAACCGAAAGGAAAAACTTTGAAAATCTTCTAGTCAGAAACAGTTAGCCGGATTTCAAATATATTTTGTAGAAATGATCTCTAGGTGACCCTCTAACCAAAATGCCTAAGCCATTCTGTTTCGGTAAAAAACATGGCTGCCAGGGGGCAGGGCTTAAGGCTATATGGTAAATTTCAAAAATCTTCTCTAAAACCACTGGGCAGATTTACACTAAACTTCACAGAAATGATCCTAGGGTGCCCCTATCAAAATTGTCTAAATAATTGAAATCCATGCAGAACTCTGGTTGCCATGGCTACCGGAAGGAAAAACTTCAAAAATCTTAATGTCAAAAACCACAGTAGCTAGAGCTTTGATGTTTGGTATGTGGCATCTTCTAATGATCCTCTACCAAGTTAATTCAAATTATCCCCCTAGGGTCAAATATGGCCCCGCCCTGGGGTCCTATGTTTTACATAGACTTATATAGGAAAAGCTTTGAAAATCTTCTTGTCCAAAACCACAGGGCTAAGGGCTTTGATATTTTTCGCTAACCTGAGCACAAAGTGCTCATGGTGAGCTATTGTGGTCACGCTGTGTCCGTCGTCCTTCGCGCGTCTGTGCGTCCATCCGTCCGTCAAGTCGTCAACATTTGTGTTTAAACGACATCTCCTCCGAAACCAATGAATGCGTTTTGATTAAACTTGGCCGTGATGTACCATTGGTGGTCCTTTAGTTTGAATAATTTTACAAATGGTCCTGTTGTTACCCTCTACCAAGATTGTTCAAATTATTTTGATTTGTCAAAAAACGTGGCCGCCAGAGGGCGTGGTAACTTTTCAAATTATTCCGATTCGTTAAAAAACATGGCTGGGGGGTGGGGGGCGGGAGGGGGGCGTGGTCACATTTCTCCTCTGAATCTTTAATAGCTAGAGCCTTGATATTTGGCCTGTGATATGTGATTTGTAATGTCTACCATAATTGTTCAAATTATTGCCCTAGGTTCAAAAGTGTGTGTGACATGTATATAATATAGGCTAACAATGACCCTCTTGTTAATAATTTATCCGCCCTGACAGCGTAGTTGCAATGACTTTCTCATCAAAATACTGGGATAAATCATTAGTTGAATCCTCGATGTGTCTACATCAATCGCTGGATACCGAATGAAGTCTCTGTCATCCATCTACCTATTTATACAGTATTAGAAGTGAGCTATGATTGTTGCTATTTATAGAACTGATTGTTTCAAATTAGCACTTAGATACAATGGATACTTGCTTTAACAAATACTTGGTTCCCTATAATAATTTTATATAATATAATGTGTGATGCTGGGATCCAGCTGACACTGCCATTAATCCAAATTGTCCATAAATGACCCAAATTCAATTATTTACAACATTTCAAATATAATTATAGTAATGGTAGCATGAAAAGGGAGTCAAACACTGTCTGTGTTTATGTGTTACGTTAGCGATATATCAAATATACAAATTGTTCTGACAGGAGTTTAAACCAAATAAGATATCATATAAAAATCATTGTATTTCATAAGAAGAAACATAAAAACGAATTGTAAATATTGGTAATGTGATAGGGTTTCTACTCCCTTTATTATGCAGATCTCAACTTCAATTATAAATACATATATCTGAAAACCTTCTCGTCGAACTGATTAAGCAGTTCATCAAAAAACATTTAATAAACGGCAATACTAATAATTTCATGTTGATAAAAGCAACATTTTGTTTCAAGCAAAAAGTCTCCATTATAAAATACTGGGTGATACTCTTATACTTAATTTTATGCAGAGTGCAAGGTTAAAAGATTCACATACGAATAAAATGTAATTGTCTTTGTTTAGAAAGACGTATCATGTTTTGTCTTAAACAATTTGACGTTTTCAGAGAATATGATTAAAGGACCTCGGACATTTTCCTATTCAGATTGCCTATCCGATTAAGGAAAAAGTGACATAGGGATAGACTTCTGAAATTGCATAGTTATGATAGTTGAAGACCATTTCTTGATAAATGCGACTTCATTTTACAAGTTTATGAACAAAAAAGAAGACTTTGTAGATATTTCTCATTCTCTTTCTGATTCATTTGCTTTAGAGGAAGTCAGTTGTTGTTTTTTCTTCAGAACTTGAAAGCCAGATTTGTTTTCAAGAGTAAACAAAAGATAATTTCTTTTTTTTTCTCTCTCAAGATATTGCTATATTTATGTTATTAAAAACTACCAAACCTCACAAAGACATAGTTATCTGCCTAAGAACACATGAAATAGCTCTTTGATTTTGAGGACAGTAATAAACTTCTCTAAGAAAAAATGGTAAAAATGGCACATTTCATTACCTCTCATGAACAGACTCAATCAAACCGAGTCTGCTGTTATTCTTTTTGGTTGCATTCTTTGCTTCCAAAGGATCTTTTTACAGACTTTATTTTAATGGCCACATTAATCATATAATTGATACAATAAAGGTGCAAAGCCAGCCAAAACTGACTGTTGATTGGGATATATTGAGGGTTGGAGTGGGGGTGGGGGGTCTCTGGGTGCATGCTCGCAATATTGAATTGCAGAAATGTTCTGGTGCATTTCGATACATATTTGGAGGTATGTTATACCCACACTTGGGAAAAAATATAATAATTATACCTATCAACACCATGAGCATATCTTGGCCTTTGGACATGAATGGCTTATCTGATGAAAATGCACAAGTGTCTGATAAAATTCACCATTATACTTGAATAATAATTGATTTTATGTAAAACAAAGATGATGACTGTCATACAAGATACAAGCAAATATAAAAATACAAGCAGTCTGTTGGTTAAAGAAAGGGAGAAGCAAAATAGCTTGCTTAACTAGAAGACAGTAGGTCTGTTTTTGCCCTCTCCTGGACTTCAGCTTAAAATAATACTACTGATTTGCATACGCAACGAGTAGAAAATTTCTTTTAAAGTGCTCTGAGATCTAATTTGAAGTACTGATAAGAGAATAGAATCGATTTGAAGATATAAAATGTAACTATAGAGTTTTACATATTATTTCGTTATCTTAAAAGAATCAAGATGCATAAAATGTTGCTTAAAAAGTATCTTGGTATAGTTCAATCTTTCACCTTCATTTTGGTACGCTACACGTCATGTTATTTCTTCAGAAATGTGAAACTGTTAAAGCAAGTCACTCCTCCACTCCTCAACCTCTTAGCATGTCCTTAACTGAAGTTTCACAAAATCAGTGTTTCAGTGAAAAGACATTGTATTTTAAATGAAACTTCCATTATAAAGAGTTAAAATTATAGATATTTTATTCACATTGTTGGTCTATGTGTTTTAGAGCTATTCTTAATAAAATGGTTGTCTTATTTTGAGAAAGTAATGTGTTCTTTCTGTATAAGTGGGATACGATGGTCCTCCCCGATACAATTTTGCAGTTTGTATATGGCAAACCTTGAAATCTTACAGGATTTAACACTGAAAATTTTGGTTGTCGATCGTTTAAGCTTTAAGCCACTGGCACCAGACCAGAAAGAAAATGCCTCTCTACATAATATACCCTACCCCTGTACGTAATATACTCTACCCCTAGGTATTCTATAAGAACCATAATCATGAACGGGAAAATATACTAGCTCATTTCAATCGCGCATTTCATACCTAAAACGCGCAGTTCGGTAAATGTGTACTATGAATATTGTATTATATTGAACAAGTGGTAATTTATCTTCCATTGTGTACCGTTCACATTTCTTCAATATTTCTTATCTAAGAGAAACAACGCGTAGTTTATTGTTTTTTCAAAGTTAAACAAAACACTTCGTTGAACTTCCCTAGTGAAGTTCCGATCTAGATTACAAAACCATTCTGACTGGCTAATGTGAAAATATATGTCAATCGTTGTTTAACTACACGTGTATAGTCGTCGCAACTTGACCGCGATGGTTGACCTTAGGCTGATTATTCATATCGATTATTTCATTATAGTAATCAAGGGTGCTTATGGTAGCCATGTATATTTATATTGAATAAGTTTGTATACATTGCAGTATCAAAGTATATATACTTACATTTGATCATTTAAAACTTTCAAATACACTAATTTATATTTACATAAATTTATATTTTCCTTTGTTCGTGCAGCTCGTGTTTTACGTACACTCCTTTTCAATAATAGGTTGTGCCTCATTATGTATTATAATGCAAAGGTCAACCATCGGGGTCAAGTTGCGTCCACTATACGCTAATATCTGTATATTTAGCATAAATATGCATTATGAATTGAACAAACAGTACAGATGTATACCAATGTATGATTTCAAATTCAAAATCATATATTAGATGAATATCATTCATCATTTCGAGTTTTATTGTAAAACAGTGAATATTTTGCATTCTGTTTTTGTTTGTTTACATTTCACCTAAAATGTGCAAACTACTGTGACCTCTAGACCGGTGTAACGTTGTAAACTGACCCCCATAGAATAATGACCCCCGGTCATTATTTTATATAGAATAATGACACCTTTTCTATAAAATACTGACACCCCTTATAAAATAATGCCCCCACACGGTTTTATCTATAAAATATTGAGCCCACCTATATGTATACTCTTTATCAATTCAAGTCACTGATGTGTTTCTATTGGTTATATTTGTTGTTGCACGGTTGTTGTT
The DNA here is from genome assembly GCF_021730395.1 of Mercenaria mercenaria. Taxonomy (NCBI): domain Eukaryota; kingdom Metazoa; phylum Mollusca; class Bivalvia; order Venerida; family Veneridae; genus Mercenaria; species Mercenaria mercenaria. Next base: position 45,237 of record NW_026461405.1, on the reverse strand, counting down.
GTTGTTTCTGCTGATTTTTCTAGTATGCATGCCACTTTTATGATATGTAAACCTTGTAAGTAACCTTCCTTATATAAATATCTTTACTAATAATTGAGTCTTGTCTGATTAATGCTTACCTTGTAAATATAATTGCTAATTTTAATGGAAACATGCGTGAAAATCCGAAATAATTGCAAACTCATTTTGAACGTGAGTATTTATGTATTGTACGACGTTGTTAAAAAACTTTACCCACACTATATGCTGCAATAAACCCAACAAGTATGCTGTACCCCATTCATGCTCTACTCCGCCAGTAACCTCTGCTGTACAAACAACCTTTGCTGTACCCCACCCACAAGCTATGCTGCACCGTGCAAGTAAGCTCTGCTATACACACAATCTTTGCTCTACCCCATCAACAACTGTGAGCTGAGACAGCATATGATCAGAGACCAACTATGAGCAGAGACTGCATATGACCAGAGACCAACTGTGAGCAGAGTCAACATATGACCAGAGACCAACTGTGAGCAGGGACAGCAAATGACCAGAGACCAACTATGAGCAGAAACAGCATATGATCAGAGACCAACTGTCAGTAGAGACAGTAAATGACCAGAGACCAACTGTGAGAAGAGACTGCATATGACCAGAGACCAACTGTGAGCAGAGACAACATATGACTGGAGACCAATTGTGAGCAGAGAAAGCATATGACCAGAGACCAACTGTGAGCAGCGACAGCATATGACCAGACACCAACTATGAGCAGAGACAGCATATGTCCAGAGACCAACTGTGAGCAGAGACAACATATGACTGGAGACCAACTGTGAGCAGAGAAAGCATATGACCAGAGACCAACTATGAACAGAAACAGCATATGACCAGACACCAACTATGAGCTGAGACAGCATATGACCAGACACCAACTATGAGCAAAGACAGCATATGACCAGAGACCAACTGTGAGCAGAGTTAACATATGACCAGAGACCAACTGTGAGCAGGTATATATATAAGAAAAAAGTAACAAAGTGCCATAACTCCCGAACAGGTAGAGCAAATTCATTTTTTTTCTTTCTGCACAACTAGGCATCGGTAGTAGTAATCACTGAAAGTTTGAATCAATTCCGTCCAATAATGAATGAGGAGTTGCGGTCACAAAGAAATGTTGCACGGACGCACGCACGGAAGGGTGCCATTACCATATTCTCCTCCGATGCCCATCGGCGGGGGATAATTATGTTGTAAGTGTACCTTAGATGGGTTAGAGTTAGGGTTTTTGGTTAGGGGTCGTTGTTCTATAGGGGGTCACAATTCTATGTGAGGGTCATTTTTCTACGTGTGGGGGAGTCATAATATTAACGTTGACGAAAGGTTAAAATAAGTGGAGTATATCTGCAATATGAAATATTGAGACAATGTGACTGATGCACGATGGAAGATAAATAACCGCTTGTTCAATATGCTGGGTACCCATTTACCGATCTGCGCGTTTCAGGTTGGAAATGTACGATTAAAATGGATTAGTGCACTTACCCGTTCATGACCATGGTTCTTTATAGAATACTTAGGGTAAGGGTATAACATGTACAGAGGCATTTTCTTTCTGGTCTGGTGCCAGTGGTTTAAGCTATATAATATGAACAAACCTTGGAAAAATGTATATTAAGTAGAAATCTTTAACAGGGTGCACAATCCTTGTAGGAAGTATTACTGCAGATGGTTTTGAATATTTCAACAGCCAAATGCTGAATTCCAGAGAGTGTTGGGGATATAATTATTAGTATGGTCTTTTAAATAAGAAGGATATGCATTTGATGAATAATATTGCTTGATGAAGTAGAATATGCTTGAAGTTGCAAAATTAGACCTCATCGCAAAACAGTAATATCTCTATCCGTTGACTGCACCGATATACAAAAATGTAAGTGCCTTTCACCAAACATGTTTATTCCATGTATCTCGTCTATTAAAACTTAAATGTTTCAATACCTTACTTTTCCTTTACAGCGTATGTTAGTATGGCAAGATTTCAAAAGCAGTAAAAGTGATGAAAAAATGGCAATTTACAGAAAAGCAACAGGAAAAAAAGACGAAGCTCGATATGGTTTGTTTAAATATTAAGCTGTTACCATATACTAATCACATGACACTAACTGTTTATGCCCCCGATGTAGAGCATATTAAAAAGACACTGTTCGTCCATATGTGTGTGTGTGTGTGTGTGTGTGTGTATGTGCGTGCGTGGGCGTGTGTGTGCGTATGCGTTTGGGGAGGTTTCGTTTTTAGAACATGGCTTTCCCTGTTGGATATTCTCCCTTGTTTCCATGTGACTATCTTTATATAAAATCCAATCAGTGTGATTAAAACCTTATTTTCATCATATGTCATTGGCCTATTCCGCTTTATCTATTTGGCGACTGCATACAGAAGATGTTCGTATGCCGTAACTGGAATCTAGTCTAGAATGTGGCGATGGGCAGTGGCCTTGATAATGTACATTTTGTAGTACAACTCCTCTCGTCTGCATTTTTGTGATGCAGGTTTGCAAGACATTGCAGTGAATGTTTGGCAGTTTCTGGGCATATAAGATTAAGCCTTATATAATTATAATACCCTACTTATCTTGTGGGCTTACATTTGACATGACATGCTTATTCATTAGTAGAAGACAATAATTAATCAGTATGTTAAATTTTCCTATTGTAAATGTCATATTGCAAGACTATGCCGTAGTAATAAAGATTATAAGATCTTTTGGACGCATGGAATACAGCCAAGCTAAAAAATAGCAGACTCGGTTTAAATAAGTCTGTTCATGAAAGGTAATGAATAGTGAGACTCCTGTAACGCCAACTAGCATTGGCTTTAGCGGATTGCTATAGCTATTGAATGGATTCCATGATCCTTAAGAACCAGACAATATAACAAAACTATATCTACGACCAAAAACTAGTCATATTATTATCATTGTTTTATGCTGATGAAATGTAAACAGTTCTAGGCTATGGCATAGTAGTTTCAGTAAAATAACAATACATAGCAGCAGGATGGTAAGTTGTTTACAAGTTAATGGGTATGTAAGTAGTACAAATTAAGGATTGCTTATCCACAGAACAATAAATTGACAATTGCACAAATTCAGTACGTAGTAGTTCTTTCAAATTCATACATTTACAAACTATATTATTGTGCAAATTAACTGATTTTGATATTAAAATATCACATTATGTGTAGTTCACGAACTTTTATATACCATTTATACACATCTGGTCTGGACATTGTATTTTTGTACTATTATGTTTAGTAAATGATCTAAACTATACATCTGTATCTGTGTTGCAAAGTTATTTCTTACTTTTCGTCTCAGCCTTGAAAACAAACAGTTTTCCCTTTTACTTTAAGCACTGTACACTAACATATGCATTATTGACATTACAAGTATCTGCCATAACCTATATGGGCCAATTGTTGAAAATTCTTTGTAATAACAGGCGTTTACTCATATTGAAACACATTTATTGATATGAACAAACCTTTCACACAAAATAAATTATGTTTTGCAAGATTCATAATGCAGGCCATCTTGTAATATAATGCCCGTAATGGTTTTTGTCTCAATATGATTGTCTTAATTATATAAGGGCATTATTAATACACTGCTTGTTGGTGACAGGATACGGGATACACGCTGTTGAGGAAATCCATATCAGGCGAGAGCGAAGCCGATGTCAGAAATGTCTTAAAACCTCGGCTTTCGTCACGTTTCCTGTTTTATTCCTTTATCTTGCAGGTGGATTAAATGATCCTACAGCAAACCACTTTCTTACAAATGTGTTAATTCCTTTGCTTTACGTCAAATTACGATGATTTAACTAAAACAACATTTCAACCTGGCAATCGCGGCCGTCCCATGCAGAGTTACTGTTCTTCTATTGCCACTAACTTCACGAACCTAATTTAGATAGGAAAAAAATTAGAACGGCAAAAACACACTAAATTTTTTATTTTGAAAACGATATCTATAGCTGAGCTTATAATCTGGCTTGATTCAATTACGCTAGCGATGCGGCAGCCATATTGTTTTTAATCAAAATTCATATCTGAAATGTACTAGCAGGATATGGAATATATCCTGTCTCCACGTGACGTCTATTGACCGGTAGAAATGCAAGAATCTTGTAGGAGACAAGATAAATATTTTATATATGACTGTTCCAAGTAACATCCTTTTATGTTATGTGATAAACTTTTTCGCCATTTTCAAAAAAAGATTATTTTGGCGCCATCTTGGATTTTCGCGGCCATATTGATTTTTCAATAAAAATCGCAAACTTATTCAAAGCGTAGTATACATTCCACTCTTATTCCAAAGCTTTTTTACAGAATACACACACTTGTTTTGCCATTTTCTTAGTAAACTGAATCATGGCGGCCATCTAGGATTTTGGCGGCCATCTTGGATTTCCATAAACCGCTTCTCAGTCATAAACGAAGCGTATAATGTTTATGTACTAACATGCCAAGTTTCATGCTTTCACAGAAGGTGCAAATTTCGCCCCATTCCATGTGCGGATTTCTTGCTCTATAAATTCGCTTTACTTTTTGGATTGGTTGTCTCTGACATAAAAAAAATTGTTTTGTATGATATTTCCCATTATACAGTGTTATAATCAAACATGATCAATAGCAAATTTTTACAAAGTTTCATTAAGAAATGTTCAATCTTAAGAAAGATATAGATGGTTTACTAAGGTCACCCCCTGTCGATTTATATGCCCGCATTCAGACCCTGTCTTCATTTTATTGCACTCTTTTGCGAAAGTTTAAGTAATCTGCATTGGATCTGGCTTGGAAGCTGAAGTATGATTCATTCCGTAAGAAATAGAAATAAAGTCTATTAATTTTTATCCTTCTCTGGCATTACAGAGATACAAATGATCCTTTTTCGTCCAAAAGTCTCAGATTAAAATGGGCGCATTTGTCAAAAAAGAGGCAACAATTTAAAAAGTACTCAAATTTCACGCTTAATTTTGCACGAAAACGTCTTTTAACATAATTTACAACAGATGTGTGACCATTAAGATTACCTGTGATGGCTTCCGACAAAAGTCATATTTTAGCTGAAATATAGGTTAGAGACCGCCAATTGTAATTCCCATAGACTTCCATTATAACATAATGGCGTGTAAGGCCTTCCATAAATCGAAACATGTATATCTCATCAAGTATTTTACAAGAACTATCTTCGTTCTACCGAAATATAGGACGAAAAAAATATGAATAGTGATACTTTATTTAAGTAATTTTCGTGCGAATGAGATGGCCCCTGTTTACATCGCTGGCATGGCGGGAGAAATTATTTGAATATTTTTTTTCCAATGCACATAAAATAAGTAAATTATGTCAAAATGTCAAAATGTATAATGATATACTGTAAATGCAGTACAAAAATTCATTTTTCATAAAAATAATCACTTCATGGGTTGTTTATACGACTGACCAATCAGATCGGACACACGTTACCTTATTCCCAGGTAAACACTTACAACAGTAGTTGTGCATGGTGCACGTTAAGTTTTTTATAAAAAAAAACAATAGAGTTTTGTTAATACACTATACACATACAGTCTGCATATGCAGTCTTGTGTGCGCCTAATCTCCCGAACCCTAGCGAACAATTTAATGAAACTTCACACAAGTGACCAGTACCAATCCTTCTTGTGCATGCTGCATGTTACGTTCTTTTAGATAAATATTCTACAGAGTTATGGGACTTTGTTTCTGTTACTATACTATATACATAGAGTCTTTATACATACAGACAACATAATTATGGAATCTGTTGTGCGTCAAATTGCAATGTACTGTGTCAGTGCAAGTGCATTCATCACCTTCAATAATAGTTCTAGTTTGATGCTACATTAAACGAAAAAGTTTTATTTATTTATTTTGAAAGAAATTACGATAAAGAGCAAGATATGATATATTGTTAACATCTCTGTTGCCATGGTCAACGATAAGATAAATAGGATACATGTAAAATCCATGTTGATTATTAACAGAATGGCACTGAAATATCCGTTATCATACATAGTTGTTTTAATAACGAGAGAAGATGCGTTACCATGGAAACACTTGACCCGCGACATATACAATTTAAGAATGTACGAGCGAATTTTTTCTAACGTTAAGAATTTTTTCATACCCTGTGAGCTTCAAGAACATTAGTTTCTAAGACAAACAAGAGCAGAAAAGACATAGGTCACCGAACTCGTTTTAATTTTATAGGGTATTTTCTTCACCCACTGTTTACGCATTTCTGAATTTTTTCTAAATGTTGGTACTTTATAAAACATATAGTATTCTACTTAATCTTGTAGGGATTTCAGGTCTAACAGGTTAATATGAATATACAGTGATGTCAGTATTATATAAGCATAAATGTCACTAACAAATCTCTTTAATTTTCACATGATGACATAATCAAATAGAAAAACGTATTTAGATCTACAAAAAAAAATCTGACGTTAAGATTTTCAAAATATTTTGCAGCATTAATGACACACAAAAGTGCTTCAAAATGGAAAGAAAACAAGTTGGGGTCACCGTGCATCTAAGAGATTTATTAGAAAAAAACTTTTAAAAACTGGTGAATTTTGATATTTTTTGTTCTTTTTGTTTTAATTTATATTTTCTAGATAATATAAAGTGCTATCTTAAAAACTCTTATTTCATTTATAGTTTAATATTATATGTATCAGTAAAAAAAAATATCAAAACCAAATCTGATCTACTTCAATAGATATTTGAAATTACCTACCCCTACCCCATTAAAAATTTTGTTTTCGCAAAAAGCTTAATATATTTGGTTAAATGGTACATTATTAGCCATATTTTAATTATTTAGCATTAATTTATGGCAAAACTTTTGTTAGAAAGCAATATTCGAAGAAACATTTTTCAAAATGGTGTATATCCTGAAAAAAAAAAGAGCTCGTACATCCTTAAGCTTATTTTAGAAAGCTAGCGAGCATACTAATAAAATTACCAACTATGCAGATTTCTACGGATAACAGTGAAACCGAAATACACTGAAAAATGTTAAATATCCGCATTTCTCTTCTCCTTTCAATATAAAATACCTTTGGAGGGTCATGTACTTCAAACCTGGATAAAACCTGTACTCAAAGGGACAGAGATAAACAAACTTGGAATTGTAGCAGCTTAAACATTAACGTAAACGAAATACAATACATTTCTACGGTTTAACTTATTTGAATTTACCCTTGTAACAAGGTAACCTACTTCCTTAAGTGGCCCTTTTTTCAAAAACTGTCAAATTATTGCACTTTATTAAAACATTTGCCGCTATTTTCTTATATATTTACAATGGGTAATTCATAGATTATCTCGTCAGAAACTGCATACCCAATTCCGAAAGAATGTCACATGAATGTTTCTATGCGGCACCCTACCAAGGTTATAAAATCATTCCCATTAGTCTTACAACATAGTCTCCAAAGTTAAGGTTAAAACCAAATCATTACACGAATTCGTTTCCTTAACTGCTGATCATATCTTCATATTTATTTGACCCTCTACTTAATCTGCTTAAAGATATGCATTTTATTAAAAACCTGGCTTCTTCCAGGGACGAGTCTATTTTTCCCTATACGGAGCTTTGGAAAACCATCTAAATCTGCGGACTAGTTTTCAAAGTACTTCATCAAAAATATTTTTATCTAGAATTTTCATTTCACTGTCATGATCCGACATACCATGCAAAGGTTCCATAACTCTAACTTGCATTTAAACAAAATTATGCCTCTTTTTAGCTCACCTGTCACGAAGTGACAAGGTGAGCTATTGTGACCGCTTGATGTCCATGGTCCGTCGTGCGTCGTGCATCGTCCGTCAACAATTACTAAAAAATATTCTTCTTGAAAACCACTGGGCAGAATTACACCAAACTTCAAAGAAATGATCCTTGGGTAGTCCTCTTTCAAAATTGTTCAAAAAATTGAATTCCATATAGAACTCTGGTTGCCATTGCAACCGAAAGGAAAAACTTTAAAAATCTTCTTGTCCAAAACAACATGGCCTAGGGCTTTGATATCTGGTGTGTAGCATCATCTAGTGGTCCTCTACCAAAATTGTTCAAATTATCCCCCTAGGGTCAAATATGGCCCCGCCCCGGGGTCACTGTTTGCCTTGTTCTCGGTGCTTCCGAGGGATCTACTTTTCAGATTTTATATAGACATTTATAGGGAAAACTTTGAAAATCTTCTTGTACAAAACCACATGGCCTAGGGCTTTGATATTTGGTATGTAGCATCATCTAGTAGTCCTCTACCAAGATTATTCAAATTATCCCCCTAGGGTCAAATATGGCCCCGCCCCGGAGGTCACATGGTTTATATAGACTTATATAGGGAAAACTTGGATAATCTTCTTGAATAAAACCACATGGCCTAGGGCTTTGATATTTAGTATGTAGCATTATCCAGTGGTCCTCTACCAAGATTATTCAAACTATCCCCCAAGGATCAAATTTGGCCCCGCCCCGGGTGTCCCAAATTTTACATAGACTTATATAGGAAAAAAAGTTTAAAAATCTTCTTGTCTGAAACCACAACACTTCGACCTTTGATATTTGATTTGTAGCATTGTCTTATGGTCCTCAACCAAAATTGTTCAAATTGTACCCCTTGGGTGAAAAGAGGCCATTGTACAGGTTTCATAATCCTGTTTTGTAGTTTTACAAAATTGTTCTCCTTTTTCGACTTTAATATCCATTCAATTGATAAGGCTGTTCAATAATCGAGCGTTGCTGTTACATATATGCTATATAAGAGTAATACAAGAATTTTAAACGCTTTCTTAATACAGATTTAGCATCACGAAATGTTTACGTTTCACAACTTCCTTTGTAAACACATTTTCATTCAAGAACTACATGTTTTACTGTATGTAAGACGGAAAGAAAATATTCGGACATCTACAAACATACTTACTATGATCATTTCGGCTGAAATCTATTTTTCTTTACCTTATTTGTAGATGCGTTCAAGAAAGAAATAGAAGAGAAAATAAGGAAGGGATTTGAAGAACAAATGAAACAAATAGTACGTGAAAGGGACGTCAATGTAAAAAAACAAATGAAAAAAATGGAAGAAATGCTTTTCCAAATCATGTCAGACGACAAGAAGAAAACACCAGGGTTAAAGTGCAAACGCGTCGTTGACCGTGAAATGTTGACAAAAGAAGTCACGGAGACCGCAAAACAAGATTCAAAATGCATTGTAATGTAACTGTGCATCCAGATGTTACATTTTGTGATAGTAGTTGACAGTCATAGTAATATATAAGCGTATTTGAAAATTTACGTTTTATGAAATGTTTACATACATAAATGTTATCATTCATTTGTCATCATATATTTTATATTATCTTTCACTTTGTGTTTAACAATGACATGGACAATTCAGAATACCAGAACCTTTTCTCTTCGTTTATGCATGGAAACCGGTTATCAATTATTAAGAATGTTGTATAAGCAATTCATTAGAAATATTAAAGAAGAACTTAACCATTGTTAAGGAAAACAAAGGCTATTTATTAACTTATTTCATTCTATGTTTGATGCATACAGTCAACTGTTTTCAATGTATTTTAATTATTTAAATGTTATTATAAGGGGCCTCCGTGGCCGAGTGGTTAAGGTCGCTGACTTCAAATTACTTGCCCCTCGTCGATGTGGGTTCGAGCCTCACTCGGTGCGTTGAGTTCTTCATGTGAGGAAGCCATCCAGTTGGCTTACGGAAGGTCGGTGGTTCTACCCAGGTGCCCGCTCGTGATGAAATCATGCACGGAGGGGCACCTGGGGTCTTCCTCCACCATCAAAGCTGGAAAGTCGCCATATGATCTATAATTGTGTCGGTGCGACGTTAAACACAACAAAAAGAAAAATAATGTTATTATACATCTATTCAATCACAAATTTCAATTAAATGTGAATTTGCTTACTTATATGAAAACTATTTATTTCGAAACACGAGCGGAATGTCTGTTTTTTCAATGACGACCTGCATATGTAGTGATTTAGTGATTTGCGGTCCTCAAATGTAGAAAAATATTGCGTTATTTTCATTTGATTTGGTCAAAAAAGGAGTTATGGACTTAGCTGAATAACCTGTTGATAGATCTTTATGGAGTTTATACAAATGTAATCCATTTTATGGCGGCAATGCAAGCGCAACTTTCGTCAGGATCACATCAGTAACTTCAGAGTAATCGGTTATCGCCTACGGTCATTGTTTTACAATCTATAGATTCCCATATATCAAAATAACCTATTCATGGAATTTAAAACCAACACAGGGCTGCGACGCATGCGCATCCTTCTCCAGAATCTCTTTCAGTACCTGCAGGGGCATTTCATTAATTGTTTTAAAATTCATAAATTCCCACAAAATAGTTTATGCAACTGTTGTTAGGATATTTAAACTTACTTTAGAGCTATTGCCTTATTTTATTGTCTATTATCTTATGCGTTTATTAACACTGTGCTAAGTTTAGCCAGTGAACCAACAAACCATGGCACAGTCCTGTTTTACACACCTTGTAAACTATTTGGAAGTTAAATATCTTCTGATATAAAAAATCATGAATACAACAGCCTGTTCATTACTGGATATATATTCACTGAATTTGCTTGTTATTACTATTTTTACATACACAAAGAACATGACATGAAGTAGAAATGTTGCTTTCTTAAGCAAAATATACATCTCAAATTCCATCAAATTGTTTTTATTTTACTTTTCCATATTCTAATAAAAACGAAGTAAAATGGAGATATGTATGTTGATGCAAGACAAACAAAAGCATACTAATAATGTATGTTATTAACAAGAGACATTTACCTGTGTATCATATAGCCTGTCGGAACTGTTCATACTAAATTTGTATGTTGCAGAAACTTATAGATAAAACAGAATCAAATTTCATCATCTACACTTTTGGTTTCCTCCGTCTGAGGCCAGAATAATTGTCGTATTTAAAGTAGTTTTGGTCCAGTTTTTAAGTGTCGTTGACGGTAAGTCGTCCTATGTTAAGACACAGCTATTCCTTTATTCCTTTTGGAACGTGAGGTACAATCAAAATGTATTTTGTTTGGAAATGTAATGTCATGTGGAGCGATCATATATTAATTAAATTCACAGATTATTTTGATAACAATATATATATTTGATCTGGAACTACTTGAGTATTTAACCCAACTGTCATGCAGAAATAAAGTTTTCAAAATTGATGAATATAATTATACTGACTGAATCATATTATGAATACTTAACAAATTAAATTCATTTATCTAGGACTGAAAAAAAAGAAACACACACACAACAATTTTGAACTTGAATGTAGATAACAGGACAAGTAGTATACATACACACGCTAAATACACACTTAAATGCGAACCCGATTCAATGCAAATGGCCATCTTTAATGTGTTGATTTGTCTTCAGAAAACCTTATATTTCAAGCATAATTAAATTTCACGTCTTCATAAACTGGATATAAATAACCTGGTTGAAAAAGATATTGAATAACTTTGCAAGGTTATATAGATATTATTTAGGTCTGGGCGTTGTTTCTTGTACGTTTGTACGGTCAACTCCTGATAAATCTTTGAATCGCGCAAGCGTTAAGATTGCCAGAAGTCCCAGTCAGGTACTATTAGTTACACTGCTTGTTTGCAACAGGATACGGTATTTACGTGTCGTGGACATCCATATCGGACATGAGCGGAGCTCGAGCCTGATATTCCGTATCCTTCCACCAACAAGCAGTGTAACAATTTTATCTTGCCCACTACCATTTACTTCCAGCTACAATCGAAACATTTTGTAATATAAAATTGATAAATACACTTGCCGTGCAGACTTGAATCCTGTAATCATTTGTTTGGTCATAGTAGATTAACACCAGCCATAAAATGCACATCGACCTGCATTTTGACTGAATCATAAAACACAAATTTTTAATGCTCATTTATACAGGTTCTGAACTGGTTTAGATCAGAAACACACAAAAAAGGCTTTTTCCCCATCCTTTTGAAAATCATCAGATTTCACAATGTCAGAAATGTCTTGCAAACTTCGACTTTCATCCGATTTCCTGTTAAATCCTTTACCTTGCACGTAGATTAAATGATCCTACAACAAACTGCATGTTAATTTCTTTTTTACAATCATTTAACTAAAACCAAGATTTCAACGACCGTGTTACTCATTCCGAATTATTGTTCTTCTATGTCCGCATTCAGAGTTAACTTTTGTCCAAGTTCATGAGGAGAATGAAAACGAAACGGAAAAAAAAACACTAAGTTTACTCTCGGAAACGATTTTCAAAGCGGGCCTATTGGAGAGGTCTATCAAGACCTCTCTACAGTGTTGGCTTTCAAACTACGCGGATTTAGACTAATCTACTAATTTTACGGCGTTAGATTTTATTTTCTAGCGAAAATTACGGTGGGCCAGTCTAAAATGGCACAATGCGCTTGCGCACAAGTAAGTTTTGAAATCATCTAAGAAGAAAATAATTGTACGTTTAAAATAGCGAGATATAGTTTAATTCTATTGTTACCAATGTTGAAAATGGTTCAGTTATTAACTAAAATATATATTGATATATATAGATATATATTTACTTTTCTTTGTTCGCAGTATTCAAACATATGCATATTTAAATGTATTTCATTCAATTAAATGAATTTATTGTTTAACTGGCGGTTTCGTTTGCCCAGTTCGGAAGATTTGCCTGAATAAGAAGCGTTCTCTCGAGATTCTGTGTCTTCCTCCCGATAGTCGGAGATCAAAACAAAATATAAACCTTACACACAGAGTAATAAACTAAAACAAATCAAATATTTAGAATTTCTTTTTCAAATAGCACATGAACAATGAAAAATGATATATTCTTTCACTTCCGGCAGACATCCGTTCAATTGGGATTTTCTCCTAAGCTTTTCCGAAGTTCTTCTTTTTTAATTTTATTGCCGATGTTAAAAAGTCTTTTTAACGACACAATTCTGTTTAATATGTTTTAACAAACTTTTAAGGAAGTCAGATCGTCTGGTGTTCTATATCAATTACCCGAGCGAAAACTGATCTTCGCAGTCTGCCTGAATGTTCCCACTTCTGTAAAATTAAGGTGACCGGACAATAAGTAATTATATTTGAACAGAGGATTGTACCTGGGATTATTTGTACCAGCCTCTTGAATGTTCACAAGATGCTGATCTGCTTGAAATTAAGAAAACGTCCAACAGTAAAATCCTATTTTGAAGTGCTTGCCACACACAAGTACTCGGACAACAACTCATTCTTGTTTATTTACAAATTTAAGTTACTGGAAATTCGTCAAATACAATAGACCATGATCATCTTCGAATAAATGAAATTGAATTTAAGAATATGGTTTGATACGGAAATTACCGGTTAACTGGATCTACAGTGAGTGAGTGAGTTAGGTTTTACGGCGAATCGACACAAAATGGTCATATATCGCCGAGAAGAAGCCGTATTGCAAACGCCAACTGTAAAGCATACACAATGATGTAAGAATGTAAAGCATACCTAAAAACATCCATCTAAAAATGTAAAGAACACTATGAATAATGTAAAACATATCTAAAAACATCCATGTAAAAGATGTAAAGCATATCTAAAATCAGTTATGTAAAAATGTATATGAGTGTGTGTTAAAATATCAGCTGCAAACATAATAATATTGCAAGATGTAACTAAAAATATGAAATGTTAGATTTTTTTATATATTCCTATCTGCTTTAGAAACGATAAAATATTTCCGACTGAAACGTTTTCAAATAACTCTTTCAAAGATTGAACGTCATAATATGTACTGCGTTGTGTAGCAATGTCAACACAGTCGATTAAAATATGTTTAATAGTTAGAGGTGTTTGACAAAGTACACATTCGGGTTGATCTTCTTTATTCAAAAGATAAGAATGAGTCAAACGGGTATGACCTATCCGACAGCGAGAAAGAACAACTTCCTCCCATCGAGCAGATCTGTTCCCTTGGTGCCATTCCCCTAGAGTAGGTTTGATATCATGTAGTTTATTGAATAAAGCATTGTTCCATGACGATTGCCATTTAGATAAAATGTATTCGTTTATATTGGGCCTAAAATCGGTATGTGGTAATTTCAAATTAGACTGTGATAATGAAAGGATTTCTTTTCTACAATATCAGCATCCTCGTGTCCATAAATATACCAACATGACAAAAATATGATAGACTTTTTAAAGTTCATGAACCCTGAGAAGAATATTTTGAATGAATGGATTTTCCATATTTCGGTTATGAATTGACTGTATAACAGAAAGCGAGTGGGAAAAGATAATATTTTTTTTTTCACTATTTTTCGTCTGGCTTGATATTCCATTTAGTATGATAACAAGCAAATTCAATGAATTGGTATCCCCCGCCGAAAGGGTTTGTAGTGAGAATGGCCAAAAAATATACCCGGCAAAACGTTAAGGATGTTACTAAGAAGCAAATAATTTCAGTAGTCAAAATCATTTTAACAAAACACGAATGCCATTTTTTTAGGGGGGGGGGGGGGGGGGGGGGGGGGGGGGGGGGGAGGGGGGGTAACCGGGTGAGGGTATAAAACTTCACATGTTGATTATGAATATTGATGGAAAAATAAAAATGAGAAAAATGGCGGGGGGGGGGATGCATGATCAGGGTGGTGGGCATGACTGAGCGGAGAGTGAGGTGGGGAAAAGGTACAAGTTTGCATGTTAATAAGATATTCATGGATGGTTTGAAGAAAAAATGATTTTTTTGGGTGGGGGGCAGGGGGAGGGGGTGTGACCAAGGCAGGGTGGTGACCAGGTGTGGGTACACAACTTCACATGTTTATAAAAAATGTTCATGGAAAAGAATGGAAGAAGTTTAATAAAATTCTACCAACTGGTTACTTTGTTATGTACAAATCTGCGGTGGATTTTTAAACAATGAAAGGGCAATAACTCTAAAGGAAACTGAATCCAAAAGAAAAATTGACGGGCATCATCGTGTTATGCTTGTTCATGTTTATTTCAAGTTTTATGAAATTCTACCTTATAGTTACTGAGAAATGGCTGCAGACTGACATATTTGGGCATTTTTCATTAAATCAAGGGCAATAATTCTAAGGGAAATTGACCAATCCAACAACAAAAAAAACTTGACGGGCATCATTACAGTATGATGGTTCATCTTTATTTCAAATTTCATGAAATTCTACCTGCTAGTTACTGAGAAATGGCTGCGGACGGACATTTTTGGGCATTTTTCAGTAAATAAAGGGCAATAACTCTAATGGAAATTGACCAATCCAAAACAGAAACTTGACGGGCATCATCGCAGTATGTTGGTTCATGTTTGATTCAAGTTTTATGAAATTCTACCTGCTAGTTACTGAAAAATGTCTGACGGACGGACGGATGGAATGACGGACGGACAACGCCATTTCAATACCCCAACCTGATTTCATCGGCGAGGGATAAAAAGATGTAGGCCTACCACTTTTTCACTAATAAGAAGAATTTCCTGATCGGGAAGTTAGGTTTCCAAATCGGAAAACCCTGTTTTTTGCAGTTCATTCAGAAAAGGGGCAGATTCAAAGAGAAATTAAAAAAATGCTAATTCATTAAAGATAATTCTGAACGGTAGAAATCTAGATATGTCTTATAAGTTCAATATGGCATATGCAATTTGGAGATCACATGTATAGTCTTATGCAACGGACGTTTTTAATGACACTACACAAAATATAACGGTTTTACTTCCCGAACGGTAAACATGTTACTATAATAAGTAACAAGTTTCTTGTTCGGGAAGTAGGGAAATACCCGTAAATGATTTCCCGAACGGGAAGTTTCCCCTACTGTGTAATAGAATGGTTTCTATTGACTGATTGTGAATTCCAAGATACATTCTTGCGCCTTGTGTAAATTCAGGAATTCTTACGTCATTCTTGTATGCACAAATGGGACACGGTAAGTAACGTGTTTTTAATAATACTGTTACTGTTACAGCTGTAAAAAAATGTAAAAGGAGTAGGATACAACAGACTGAAAATATTTTAAAAAGGATACTAAATACAGGCTATCTTTGAACCATGTTTTTGGATTCAAGTGTATTGTGCGATTGTTACTTAACTTTCATCAATAATAGACCTGTAAGTGATGAGACGAAGGTTTGTTTACTCATTCGTCGTGGATTGATCATTGATAGATTCTGTTGTAGAGGAGAATAATTGTGGAAACAATACAACATTTAGGCATAGGAAATAGAGATCAATATAATTGCAACTTTACTAAAACTACCTGTTTTGTATTACAAAAATGCTTCTATTGTGACATTTTGATACAAGCAAAACTGTATTATCTGCACTTACTTGTATTTCATTTTATTATCGGCTTGTTAAAAGTTAATATTTTACCATTAAGTTGACAGAAACATACGAAGAAGGTTTTGAGAGGTAAAACAAACACATATGAATTCTGTTTATATATATAAATCCTAAATGCTGCTTGTGCAAAAATGTATGATATGGTGTCTTAAAACGTTTTCCATTCAATTGTGCAATTGCAAGGGAAGTAAACGAATAGATATATCTGCTAATAAGAAGTACTGGCCTAAGGCATGAGTTGTCCGTTTTTGCGCATCACAACTTTAATTTAAATATTTAAACTTCTGTTATTACAAAACTATCATAAATTTCGCATTTCGCATTTCTGAAATCATTTTTTGGTTATTTGAAGGACTTAAAAATCAATTTCTAGACTTTATTTACTGTATTTCTTTTATTGAAAATTTCTTTAACATTGACAGGCTAACAGTGATTAAAATCCCCTTATCAAAGTTATTGTTTTTATATAACTTGCGTGTTGGTGTTTCTTCTAAATCCTACATACAACGGACGGAGGGAGTTGATTTTTGTCTTACAGTTTTCTTAGACGTGCTTAAATGTTAGGCTGTTGTTGCTCTGACTTCAGACAAGTTGTTGAGTACTTTGGTGTAACTATACCTTAGCTTTACCTTAATTTTATGTCTTGCTTTATGTATCTGTTATTTATGCACAAATGTTACAGCCTTTCTCAGCGGGCATTATATTTACATTGTGTTGTCTAACTTGTTGAAGATAGGGTAAGTGCGAGGTTGGCATGCCCTTAACGCGTTTAAACCCCCAGTGTCCTTTATATAGGTTACCAACCGTTCCATGGCGGTGCCCCGTTTTCAACTGGTTGTTTTGTCTTGTATTGTCTGTTACGTATATTTTCTTGTTTGTTGTAAGCGTTGTAAGCGTTTTTTCCTCCTCCTCACTCCCCCAATTGCCCCTCTTTTCCCTTGCATTTACGCTACTTTTTGCATTCCCTCCCCCTTTACTTTGAGTAAGTTTTCTTTATATAGGTTTCCTTTATATAGGTTACTGACCGTTCCAAGGCGCTGCCCCTGTTTTCAACTGGTATTCTGTCTGCATTGTATTGTCTGTTGCGTATGTTTTCTTGTTTGTTGTATGCGTTTTTTTCCTCCTCCTCACTCCCCCAATTGCCCCTCTTTTCCCTTGCATTTACGCTATTTTTTGCATTCCCTCCCCCTTTACTTTGAGTAAGTTTTCGTGGCTCCCTTTTGTTTGGCAGCCGGAATCCTAAGACGGTACACGATTGTTTTTTTCTATTTGTGTGGGTGCGTTTGTATGCTTGTGAGTCTATAACGATGCCCTACTGTTTTCTTATGTTTTGCTTGTTCGTTTTTCTATGTTATTCAACAAGTCGTGGTTGTATATTTATTTTTGGTAAACGAGTGTCTGCGCTATTGTGGTTTACGTTGTTTTGTGACTGTTATTAATGATCGTGGCATTCCCTTCGTATATTCGGCCTTGTTCAGCTTTCCCCTTCCGGTTCCTCACCAACCCCCCGCCCTCCCCCGGCCCAATTTTGCCCCTTCCCATTTCCTTCTCCTCTGTCTATATTTAGCATAAATTAATATGTACTTGTTGGATGTTTGAAGCAACCCGTCTGCAATATTTTTCCATTAGAGCTTCTTTTTGTTGTGGGCCTACTTTGCAAATGCGTGGTTATGTGACTGTGTTTTCAGTGTTCTGTGCTTCCGAGAAATCTACCCTTACCTAATATCTTTTATAAAAATGACACTTTCAGTTCACTCGCGTGTAGACTAAAAACGTTTTGAGTTGTCCGTGATAATATTCACGTGGTATTTCCTGTAATACTTCTAATGGCCATGACGACATATGATACATTCTCGAGGGTGATCTTTTTCTAATTTCTCAAAATATTTTTACATTGCCGGTAAGTGTAATTTCGTTCCAGTCATCGAAGTTGAGGTAAATCTGGGAATATATCGTTCTTTTCTACTTTCTGTCCGTCTTGGGTCATATCTCAGACATGGTTGGAAGGATTGTAGAAATATTAACTGCTATAGGGCGATGTGGCCCTGCAAGTTTCATTTAGATAGGGAGGAAGACAAGATTTATGGCTCTTTGCAATATATCTATTTGTCCGTCCGGAATTTTATCTCAGAATTGCTTTGTTGGATTGCTTGAGGAAAACAAGATTCATGACCCTTTGTACCTACATAATAGTACATAATTAGTCGATTTTCTGTCCGTCCGGAGTCAAAATTTTAGACATGGTCAGAAGGATTTCAATTAAACATGGTAAACATATAACCGCTATAGGGTGATGCGGTTCTCATTTAGATTGGTTGGGGAAGGCAACATTTATGGCCTTTGTAATTATGTATATAATACATATGTAGTGTTTTTATTCAATCTTATATCTGTTACGAGTCATATGATCTCAGTATTGGTTGGTAGGATTTCATGAAAAAATATGATAGAAGTATTAATTAAAGAAATGCCATCCTATAAGTTTTAATTCGATTACTTTTTGATGACATAATTGGTAGCCCTTTGGACGTTTATTTAAATTACATAAACAGTCTATTTTGTGTCTGTCTGGAGTCATATCTCAGACATTGTTTAATGGACTTCAGTAACACATTGTAGAAATGTTAGTTCTTAGTCTAGTGAATGGCGGCCCTGCAAGTTTCAGACGGTTTGCTTGAAGAAAATGAGACTTATGCTGTCAAGATAGCTTTTATTAGAAATAGAAAATTGATCTGATCAATAATTTCAGTAATGACTAGGTTATTGTGTCCAAACTTTGAAATTAGTGAAATTAGGAAGATTGAATAGAGGTCATAGTCATAAATGTATTTTGGGTTGCTTAGGTCTTTGTCTAGATAATTGTTACTAAAAAAGTGGTTTTCTCACGAATACTTCAGTTAGGAATGAATTTTTATCAATAATTAAGAATAGATTTTTAAAAGGACAGACTGCAAATAAAATTGCTTTTAAGTGTTTGTATAGGTAGAAATTCTCCTTCAACCATTTTCGGGTTACCAATTCACTGACTTCACTGACTTTGCTTGTTTGTTTTTTCTGTCCCACTGATTCGTCACAAAATCACAACACATACAACACATGTATGTCTTTGTCCTTAGAGATGATGGACACCGGGATATCTCTTTGTCCCAAGAATAATTATTCTCAACTTTTGAAAAGAAGATGTAAAATGCAAAAACGCATTTTTTTCAGGATTTATGTGCATATATATTTTTCCATTCAGGACATGTATTTATTTACTTTCTGTCTTTACAGACTTTATGTGATTCTCTTTAATTATCTGTGCGCATGTGCCCAAAGCGTTCAAACATTTACGAATAAGACCTCTTCTAAAAAAGCCAAACCAAGGTTCTAATGTCCTAAAAAAACTATAGACCTATGTCAAATCTGCATTTTCTGTCTAAACTCTGGTAGATGTTCAAACTGAAAATCATCTGAGGAACAATGAACTTCATGAAATCAATCAATCTGCTTATAAGAAAGTCCACTTGACAGAAACCTCCCTATTAAAAGTCCAAGATGACATTCTTCAGTCGTTGGATAAGAACAATGTGACTATTCGTGGGATGCTCGATCTCTCTGCAGTGTTGATTCATCGCCTAGAACGTCACTTTGGTATTACAGGCAAGCCACTCGCATAGATGATGTCCTTCCTTAGTGACCGCTACGAGACCGTATGCATAGATGTAGAGCTATCATAATCAGCGCTGATAAAGTACAGCGTACCCCAAGGGTCTTTCCTGGGGTCAAAGAACTACACAATGTACACAGCCCAGTCGGAGCTATCTGCATAAGGCACAGACTGAACAATAATTTCTATGCGGACGATTTGCAGTTATATCAATCCTTAAAACCAATAAACAGAATGTCTATTGAAGAGACCATCCATCGCATTAAAAGTTGTTTAAAGGATATAGTAAGTTGGTGAATACCAAGATGTTGAAACTCAATGCTGAAAAAACAGATTTAATCACATTTTCATCTGAACACAAAACACAATCTGTTTCAAACATAACTGTGAAAGTGGACGGCTCTGAAATCAAACAATCAGGCAGTGTCAGGAACCTCGATGCTTTCGTGGACTCGAACATGAGGATGGAGCAACAAGTGAATAGAGTGTGTAGGAATTCTTATGCTCAGTTGCGACAAATTAGTCATATCAGAAAATGTATAACCGCAAACGAAACCAAATCATCTCTAATCAACTCTCTTGTTACATCACGTTTGGAGTATTGCAACTCTCTTCTATATGGGATTCCAAAACAGTCAATGAACAAACTACAATATGTCTAAAATACGGTAGCTAAAACCGTAACCAGAACATCCAGATACGACCATGTAACACCTGAGCTGCGTGAACTCCATTGGCTTCCTGTGCTATATAGGGTAAAATACAAAATTCTAACACATGCATATAAGGCACTCGCAAATCAATCACCATCTTATGTAGTGAACATGTAAGAAATATATACGCCATCCAGAAATCTGAGATCGCAGATTAATGCATTAAAACTAGTGGTGCCCAAATGTCGGACAGTGCGATTTGGTTACAGGAGCTTTCAGACAGCAGCTGCGAGGTTATGGAATGCCCTCCTATCTGGTATGACAGAGTGCAACAGATAATAGGTAAGGGGGTAGATTTCCCGGAAGGACAGAGCACTTAAAACACAGCCTCATGGCCACACATTTGCAAAGTAGGCCCACAAAAAAGAAGCTGTAATGAAAAAATATTACAGACGGGTTGCTTCAAACATCTAACAAGTACATGTTAATTCATGTGAAATATAGATAGAGGGGGAGGAAATGGTAAAATGGTGGGGGGAGGGGGGGGGGGTTGGGGCAGGAATTTGAAGGGGAAAAGATTAACAAGGATTAATATACAAAGGGAATGCTACGTTCCTTAATAACAGTCACACTACAACGTAAACCACAAAAGCGCAGACACTCATGCACTAAAAGCAAACACACAACCACACACAACTAAATAACATAGAAAACATTAAGGCACTGTTTTAGACACATGATCACACCCATATAAGCAGGAAAAACAATTGTGTACCGGCTTAGGATTCCGTCAGCCTGAATAAAGGGGAGCCACGAAAACTCAGACAAAGTAAAGGGTGAGTGATGCAAAAAGTCGCGCAAATGCAAGTGGAAAGGAGGAGGCAATAGTGGGAGTAAGGAGGAGGAAAAACGCATACAACAAACAAGAAAACATACGCAACAGACAATACAATGCAGACAGAATACCAGTTGAAAACAGGGACAGCGCCTTGGAACGGTCAGTAACCTATATAAAGGAAACTGTGAGTTTAATGCGTTTAGGGCATGCCAACCTCGTACTAACCCTATTTTCAACAATTTAGACAACACAATGTAAATAAAATCCCCGCTGAGAAAGGCTCTAACATTAGCGCAAAAATAATAGATTAATAAAGTAAAACATGAAATTAAGGTAAATCTAAGGTATAACTACACCAATGTACTCAACAACTTGTCTGAAGTCAGAGCACCAAGAGCCTAACTTTTACGGGCACGACTAAGAAAACTGCAAGATAAAATTCAACTCCCTCCGTAGGATTAGGAGAAAAGCATCATGGAGTCCTACACTTGAAGACCTTGTAATGTTTCAAAAAAGCGCTAAATACAATTCTTTGGGAACTTATCTCACTAATTACCTGGTAGAATAATGTAGATACTTTGACGGCCGATCAATTACTCTAATTAAGAACTGTAGTGGGTGTGTGTGTGTGAGGGGGGGGAGGGGGGTGCTCCGTGGCCGAGTGGTTAAGGTCGCTGACTTCAAATCATTTGCCCCTCATCGATGTGGGTTCGGGCCTCACGGGCCTCACTCGAGGCATTGAATTCTTTATGTGAGGAAGCCATCCAGCTGGCTTACGGAAGGTCGGTGGTTCTACCCAGGTGCCCGCTTGTGATGAAATAATGTAGGGAGGGGCACCTGGGGTCTTCCTCCACCATTAAAGCTGGAAAGTCGCCATATGACCTATCATGTGTCGGTGCAACGTTAAATCCCACAACAAAAAAAGAACTGTAGTGTGACAGAATAATATGGACAGTGTTTTTTTTCTGTGGAATGTATCGTGGATTTTCTCCGGACCGTTTAGGTGGGGATTGACCCAATCATCAGGGACAATCTGCATGCTGTGATGCCTTTCACAGACATCATACTGGTTAATTCTGTCTGTTCAAAATGAAGAATATCTTCTGTTCTATTATGCTCTAACCTGTGTTTTTGATAGGTCAGTTAATGTTTTAAGCTATTGTATTTAGTTTCATGTTTTGATCTGCTTATCTTTAATTTAAAACGTTATGTATCTTATTATCGTAATGTAATTTTAACTTCATTCTATATTAGTTCAATTACCATTTTTAATGAACATTATATAAATGTTTCTATGTAAAGCACTTTTGATCGTATTTTAATATGAAAATAGTGCTATAAATATGTAGTATATAATAATGATCTCTTCCGAGGTAGACTTTACATTTTCTTTTTTAATTTGTGTAGATTTTGTTTGTGTAAGTGTGATAGTCAAGCAATCTGTTCATTGTCAGTGGATGTACATTCATTATTACCTCGGATCAAATTTCAATACCTCAAAGATTTAAAACCATTGTGTGATCCATATGTGTTTTTATTTCTAACAATGAAATTAACAGTTCTTCCATTTCTTTTTCAGAATTATCTGTACCTTCTGTGTTACGTTTGTCACCAGGCGTTGGCTGTTTGACAGTATCCATAAATTTAGCAAGCAACTATTGAAAATTTTGTCAAAACAGTAAGATTTAAAAAAAACAACGTGGTTTAATCTGTTTTAATGTTTATTCCCCACTTCGAAGAACTGGGGGTATATTGCTTTGCACCTGTTGGTCTGTCCGTCCGTCAGTTTGTAGCGTGATATGTTTCTGCCCAATAACGCAAGAACTACTTGACTCAGAACCTTTAAACTTGTCAGCATGGTTGGGTTATCAGGTAATTGAATTTTGAAGCTTTCAGGGTCAATAGATCAAAGGTCAAAGCCACAGGGGACTGAACGTTCAAAACAGTTTCCTCTCCAAAGCTTAAGAACCACTTGGTCTAGAACCTTCAAACTTAAAAGCCAAGATTTGCTTTTGCAACAGATGACTCCTACTGTTTTAGTGGTCAATAGGACAAAGGTCCAGGTCCGAGGAACATGAACATTAAAAACGGTTTTCCCTCAGTAACTAAAGAACCCCATGACCTAGAACCATCAAGCTTGATATCATGAAGTAGATGATCCAATTAGTAAGCCAAAGGTCAAGGTCACAGGGGGCTGAACCTTGAAAACAATTTTCCGTTCAATACCTTGAGAATGACTGCTACCTGTATTTCAAACTTGATAGCATAATTGGACATATTTCAAACTTGATAGCATGATTTAACATATGGGGATATTTCACATAGGGGATAGTTCACTAGATCAAACCATTGAAAAATGTTCTCTGTGACAACTGGTCATAAATGTTTGTCTTGGTCAAATTTAGATGTGTCTGAACTTGGTACTGTGAAAATAGGCCACTATGGCAAATCATAGAAATATTTTCTTTTAAAATGCAAATTTTCTACAGCTTCATGGAATCTAGATCAACATCAAAACTTGATCAAAAGCTAGGTCAGTAATCAAATCATTGAAAAAGCTTGTTAACAATATAGAAATCATATTTTCTACTGAATCTACAAGAAGCCTGATCATTTTTATGTCTACCTGTATTCTGTTTTTTTATATTATTATTAAATTACAATCTTTGTTAGGAGCTTAGGCCATCAAGCTTTGTATGCAAAGATAAGCTTATATAACATTATTGTTAAATAGTAAGACTATATACCTAAAAAAATTGTTCTTTGTTTCATATAAAATTCAGCTACTTCAGAAAAATTTTGTTACAGTTTCTAGATTTTCACTCCGACGTAGACCTATTTTCCACAAGATACCCATACATTTGCTTCAAGAAAACGAAAATAAAAAGGGGTGTTGAATAGTATGCAGTGAAATGCAAGTCAACTGAAGTCAGGTACCGTCATATTGCCGCATTTCAGAAAGCGGTCCGCAGAATAAACACCCTACTTTCGTTTTCAAGTAAACAACTCGAAAACATGCGAATATTAGCCTGAAAAGTGTCCTATTTTATGTAAAATTCATTCCACGAGTGAAATAATGCCCATTTGGCCCCCGATTTACGCGCAAATGCGCGAAAAATGGAAAAATTAGGATCTATTTATTAGGGACTTCTTTCGACTACACCACGGAAGCACATTTTTGACCGAATTACTGCATTATGACCTATAAGAAATATCTTTTATCAAATTTCATAACATTTTCATCCCTATTTTGAAGAAAGATGTAATACCGAACATGTTAACAAGTTTCATTGTGAAAATTTGAGATTTTAGAGAAATATAGACATTTAAGTGAGGCCACCCCCTACCCATTTTCTGGGCTAAATTTAGGCTCTATGGTCGCTTCATTGTAAATTTTGGTAAAAGTTTCACCTGTATGCATTATTTTTCACTTTGATTCTGAAATATCATTCATTCCGTCATGAATATGACTCAAATGGATGCATCTTGTGCATTTTCACACATTCTGGAGACAAAATATTGGCCTTTCTATTGCAGAAATTGCTGCAGAAATAGGCGCATCTATTCAAAATATGGTCAAAATTCAAAATTTTTCAAATTTAATGATTATTTTGCATTGAAAGCATCATTTTATAACATATACAATCGATTTATGACTATTAACACTAATTGTGATGTGTTTCGAGAAAAGTCTTATTTCAGCTCTTATAGGCTATATACCAATAAAAGAAAATGTTCTTTGTTTCATATAAAATTCAGCTACTTCTGAACAATTTTGTTACAGTTTCTTGATTTTCACTCCGTCGTAGACCTATTTTCCACAAGATATTCATACATTTGCTTCAAGAAAACGAAAAGAAAAATGGGTGTTGAATAGTATGCAGTGAAATGCAAGTCAACTGAAGACAGGTACCCTCATATTGCCGCATTGCAGAAAGCGGTCCGCAGAATAAACACCCTACTTTCGTTTTCAAGTAAACAACTCGGAAACATGCGAATATCAGCATGAAAAGTGTCCTATTTTATGTAAAATTCATTCCACGAGTGAAATAATGCCCATTTGACCCCCGATTTACGCGCAAATGCGCGAAAAATGGAAAAATTAGGATCTATTTATTAGGGACTTCTTTCGACTACACCACGGAAGCACATTTTTGACCGAATTACTGCATTATGACCTTAATACTTAGAGAATAAAGCTGCATTTCGTACTTAAATGTGTGATAATGAACCTTAGTTTAGGGGAGCAAATTGATCTTCATTCCATTTAATCTTTATTGTTGAGTGACACATACATGATCAACAATACACATTAATGTAGAAAGTTTGAAACACCTAGATATTCAAATTTCATGTTGTTTTAAAATTTCATGATAGTATTTATTTTAACAAACATTTGTTTAATTTTGAAAAAGTGATCCTAAGTTAGGTTTAAGGCTGTTCTGATTTGAAACACTCTCATGACTAGTAGGCATTGTTGATAGTTTTAAACTCTTTCATAATAAGTTATAGCTTGGTGAAAATGTTGCTGATGCTGATTCACCTATAACTGGGCCTTAATGACAGAACATTTACACTGACCAAGTTCATTAATTCAGAACTTTCTAAGTGGAATTGATTGAAACAAGTCTACATCTCATTAAAATGATTTGATATCACCTAAAGGTAAATAATGGAAAAGATAAGATAAGATATTTAAATGCCTTCGTGAATTATTGACCTTTGACCTCCAAGTGTGACTTTGACCTTTCAGCTAGGGGTCTAGATCTTGTGCATGACATATTGTCTTTTTATGAGGTATATATGTACCAAATATTTAAATCCCTTTAAGGATGGTTGAGTTACAGACCGGACTGAAAAGAAAACCCTGTTGGCATTTGACCTCAAGTGTGACCTTGACCGTCCAGCTAATGATCCGAATTTTACGCACTACACGTTCTCTCATCCAGAGAGAACTATATGTGCCAACTGATAGTTTAATCCAGTTTTGCATGACAAAGTAATGGAAAGGACAGGAAAAATAACCTAATGACTTTTCATCTTTATACGTGACCTTGACCTTTAAACTAGGGTTCTTGGTATTGGTACTGTTATGGTAGGTTTTGTTTGTTTTGTTGGGTTTAACGTCGCGCCAACACAGTGATTGTGCCTGTCTGTTGATTTTTGTTGTTGCCGAGACCGCACCGCATTTCGTAGAGCTTGACATAGTCACAATAATAGCAGTTCTGGGTACATGTGCCGTTCGACCGGCATTTTGTTGTTAAGACAATAAATCTTTATGCATTGAAGAAGAAACAATTCTATTTAGCTCAGTGAGAAATAACAGTGAGCATACACTAGGTCCCGATTTTAGAGGATACGGTTACACTTCGGAGTCAAGTTGCCCGCTCGTGATGAAATAATGCACGGAGGGGCACCTGGGGTCTTCCTCCATCATCAAAGCTGGAAAGTCGCCATATGACCTATAATTGTGTCGGTGCGACGTTAAACGCAACCAAAAGGTCACTATAGAGCTTGTCTGGGCCGTAACCTTGACGTTATGGAACAGTCTTTGTATCTGGCACCAATGTTCACCATGACGATACAGTGTGTATCAAGACCTATGCCAGTGGCTCAAAGTTTAAATTACAGTTAGAAGTCAAAGGTAAAAAAATTGGTATAATAGATTTTATCAGGATTCTGACACAGCGTCAGCATTGACCTTTTAGCCATTGACATGGGTATTGCGCAGTATGCACTGTATAGCGTTATATGACCCTATTCTCTACAACACAATTATGAATTTAGTTGGGTTGGCATGTAGAGCTAGGGCTATCTTATGAAGTAATCATTGGATTCCAGACACATTTTGATTTTCATCAATGTCCATATGAAGCCTTCTATGGCATATCGTTGTAGAGTTTATGTTTTCACCGTAAGACCATAAAACTTCATCTCGCTTTTACTTATTAACAATATCTCGTGCAAGCTTGACTTTAAGGTAGAGCTTTTGGACTTATTTATTTGTCGGCGTTTGCTTGTTAAAATGGGTGATAAACTGACGTACACTGCACAGGTACCAGTTTGCTTTGTTATGAAATCATTCCCCTTTTTCGAATTGGTACTTTTTATGTAACGTGGTATCTTAATAACCACTAATGGGAATAAATTGAGCCTCCATACACTTGTTCATTGTAATAATTTGACATGCAGCACACAGATTAAATATCTCTGATTTGCAATTTTTCTCAAAATGGACCCTTTTCTTCCTTAATGTTCATGCAATTGACAAGACTGTTGAATAGTTGAGCGTTAAAGCATTTTAAGTATTCAAGTGACCTATAAGTTTTGAAGTCACACTAAACGGATTCGCCAACTATACGGCTTCGCCATGAAGTACACACGATGGTAACTATTACAGGGCAGTTCGGTTAAATATATGAGAAAATAGCATATCCAGGATCTTCCGACATCGCTATCAAGTGCTCGATATTTATTCTAGCAACGTAATCAAAGTGTAAAATCAAGGTTAATTATAGATGTATTGCACAAAAACCCTGAAATGAAGAATAATATTTATAGCAACCTAAATGTAGAAGTAAGAGGCTGATCTATATTATTTTAGCCGACCTATTAAGCATGGCTATTATTATTATACCGTATAGCGGGTTTATTCTGCGGGTTTTTATTTCTGCTAAATCTTCGGGTCGAGGCTGTCACGCAGAAATAAATTCCGCACATTTAAACTATCAGCAGAACTTTTTGACACAGAAATAAAGTTTGACAATGAACCATTATCTTTATCTGACGAGTTTTTCGTCTGCTGTCTTGTTATTCACACCGTATCGACTGTGGTTGATTGCTTTTGTTATTGTATCAATCTATTGTCCACGAATGAATGATTAACGTTTCGGGCGTGTAACATTTACAAGTGTTTATCACAAAACACTCTAGGTTTATGAAAAGTTAAACAAACTAATAAATGTGTGTTGAAACTGTTGCAACTGAATGGACTGTGAACGGACTGTGTACTAATAAACTTTGATAATGTGGCAGGTGAGTCCAATAAGCCCAGGGGTGTTCAAAGATAATCCTTCATAGATCTATTGTGCAGCAAATATTGGATTTACCTGTATTGGAAAATAAACAGTGTCGTCTGTATTGAGGTCAACTGTCACATTATCAAAGTTTATTAGTACTAGATTGTGCATTTGTAAATAAATCGTAATTTTTTCTACCAGCGGTATTACATTTTTATGAAAATGTCTTTAAAAATGAATTACCGGTACTAGACCTACAGTATTTATTTTTAACTCTGATTTTTGATCATGTACGATACTGAAAAGAAATCAGATTTAAACATAGATCAGCAGCGGCAATTTCACTGTCCTAGATTCCGACCTGGATAATGCCACCAAGACATAACTGACGAGAACGATATGCATTTGAGCCGTTAATGATGACGTAGTAAATGCGGTAGCTATTTCCCATGCACAGAATTTACTTCCGGTTTATGCAAATTGTAAAAATTAATTCCTGCTTTTCTCGAAGGTCACAGAAATAAAAAACGCAGAAATAAATTAGGCCCATTTTAGGACAAAACCGCAGATTTTTTGCCCGCAGAATTAACCCGCAATACAGTACCGTACTATAAGGGTGTAAAGTTATATAACGCACTTTACATACCGATTCCTTTCTATGGTTTATACGTAAGTTATAAACTTTTTTGTGTACATCCATTTTGAGTCATACCCCTTTAAAATTATGCAAGATGACCTTTACAGATACGAAGCTCTATATAATATGGCAAATATTTTAGCCATTATATTACGTTATTCTATTAGGTTATTTAACATTGTTCTGTACAATATGGAGATTTATTTGGACGAGTACCCAGCTGGGAAAACCACATTGGACGAGCCGCTAGGTACAAGTCCAAATATATCTAGTATTCTACAGTACAATGTTAAATAACCTATATCTATTTTATTTTTAGTTTGAATTAGATATGATTCACTGAATCTTGGATTTCTCCCTAAGACGCAAACTCTGTACATAAAGCACTTACGTCACTGGATTTACATTCTGAACATTAACATGGGACTGTTAAACTGTCAAAATTCGGGAAAAGTGCAGAATTTTTGTACGCACGTGCGTCCAATACGGTAATATATTATACGGTCACGTGTTGCAAATGAACGTTCACGATTGTATAAATAAAATAGATACAGAATAAAAAGTGTTATCGATTTGTTAACAGTTGAAATATCTGATAATTTTAGCTTGTATACAGAAGCTGTTCTTTCTGACCCAGGCAATGAAAAAAAAAAAAC
The DNA here is from genome assembly GCF_021730395.1 of Mercenaria mercenaria. Classification (NCBI taxonomy): domain Eukaryota; kingdom Metazoa; phylum Mollusca; class Bivalvia; order Venerida; family Veneridae; genus Mercenaria; species Mercenaria mercenaria. The sequence continues at coordinate 15,299 of NW_026461405.1, read as the reverse complement.
AAGCTGTTTGTTGTTACTCTTGAACAGGATTTCATTCAGTTTTTTTTTTCTGTTGTTGTTTTTGTCATATTTTTAGGAGAAAGCTAGGAATCTGCCCCCGCAAGTGTACCTGTACCATATGCATGATGTACGTTGCTGGTGTAAGACAACAGAATAAGGACTTTCTTTCTTTACTTTATTTCAGTCGCTGTAGTTCACAGTGCCAGTTTAACTTATTATATAATAACGTAACCGTAAAGAGGCCGTTATAACAATTTATTGTGCAGGCCAAATTTAAATACATGTAGAATAGCTAACTTCCATCGGTGAATCAATTAGAAATACTTTTCCTTTTCATTCATCGCGGGGCGATCAAGGCGATTCCGTAGTAATCAAATATTTCCACTTGCTGCAAAACCCAACACCGAATTCTTCCCATAATCGGAGATTAAAAACATGGGCTCTGTAAATCTTGCTTTTTCTCTGGAATCAGTTTGAATCCGCTGTGAAACGTTTTCTCTGAAATCAACAAACTGAATCTGTCACTTTGCAATATTTAAGTTTGTCGGGATTTTTTATTGACAACGCTAATCCATCAGTAAATGCTGTGATTCCAAAGCATTGATCCAGAGGAGTGCTAAAGGTTTCGTGAAAGTTTTCTCAAACGGGTCGGATCGATTAACCGCCTTATTTTTGCATAACATAAATCTCTCGGAAATATGCGGGATTCGTCGATATTGTGTTGCCTCTTTGTGATCATATATGATGTATTATCGTGTAGATAACATAGTTTCCATTTAAAAATTTCTGTGCAACAATTGCAGATTTTGTTTTCTTGATAGCATTATCGACAGAGAAATGCGACATACATTTTTTCACATTGCAGTACATTGTCAGAACCGTTTTGACATTCACATCCATCTGTATCGCTCGTTTGTCCACGCCCAGCCGAGGTAGAACTTCCCACACTTCCGTAGCAATTATGAGTATTCAGTTATCATTTACTTTCCATGTAAAACACTCTTCACCATTTGCCATTGATAATGACCAATTTGAAAACTCCCTGCAGTATATTTAATGTTTTCTTATTTATTAAAACAAGACTTGTAATTTCTGTTAAATCATTGTATCACGTTTTCAGTAATTCATAACAGTAGCGATTAAGGTTACTATTTTCACATTTGTATGAAACTTATCACACTTCTCATAGCCTTATCAGAACAAGAGGATCTTAGGTAATAATTCAAGTGTTTTAGGGGGGCAGAAGAGTTTTTTTGTTTTTTTTACAACAACAAACTTTATTAGCAATATCGACATAACATGTCTTTGGCTAATGAACAGATAAAACTATAATAAATAACTAGATCTACATGCACATGAGTAAACATTACAATTATATGTATAATAAAAGAAATTCATATCAATGGTCTTAACTATAACGTTTCTGCCCTTAATTTATATGACTCGTTGATAAATTTACAAATATTTATTACAGTTTTTCTTTTTCTTGACCTCATTAATCTGTTGAATTTCTGCATAGTAGGCCATGAAAGATGTGGTATGTATTTTGATCGAATATTGGAATATTTGCAGCAAGTCATCAAAAAATGATATTCTGATTCTACGACATTATGATTACAATTTCTACAAATTCTATTAGCTCTATCGGTACCAACATATCTTCCTGTTTCTATAGCCAGGCTGTGTGCTGAAAGACGAAAACATGTAAGCAACTTTCTAAGATAGTCATTTTCTACAATATCAAGATAAGGCTCATATCTAAATTCGATTTTGAATTCTGAATAATAATCAAGTTTTGCCATATTGTTGATATCAAAGTGCCAGTTTTGCTTAAATTGGTCTCGGAGACGATTCTGTAACATAGGAAAATAATTTATATTTTCATTAATGTTGTTCCACAAATTGCTATAACCTAAGTCATTCAATAATGATTTCACATGTTTAGCCCAATTTAAACATCTTGGGGAGTCAATATTATTGCACTGCATAATAAAAACATGGTACATAAGTGAATTTTTATTATTCATCAGTTTCAGCCAGTACTTCAAAATTCTTTCCTTACACAGTATAGACAAAGAATATCTTCCTAATTCACCAAGAACAGCCATATTAGGAGTTTGGGGTTTAACCCCAAGTATTTTTTTTGCAAAATTTCAAGTGAACCCTATCTATAGATTTGGTATCATATACACCCCATATCTCTGAGCAGTAGAATAAAATTGGTTCAGCCATGCGATCAAATAATAAAAGCTTAGTTTTCAGATCAAATTTAAGTCTAGAAAGGATTGAATATAAACCATTTATTGCTTTGAGGGACTGGTCGGACAAAGATTTAATTGCCTCCACCATTGATCCATTACTACTAAACTTTACCCCGAGGTAACAAAAAGAGTCTACGATTTCTAACGGTTCATTATTAATACACCATTGGTAATTTTCTACTTTTCTTCGTTTTCTAAAAATACATATTTTTGTTTTATTAATATTGATCTTTAATCCCCATTTAACGGAATATACATATAAACTATAGAGTAGTGAAAACGTGACATATCTAGTTTTCCAATCATTCCAATCAGTTGTACATCAAAATGACAACAGTTATTGATAGAAGGGTTTGTATTTAGTTCAAATGTTTGCCGTTTGTCGAAACACGTTTGTATAGTTATGCCGGGGAATGACATGTTTATCAAAATATAACAACTTACAAAAAGAGAATGTGATAAGAGTCAAAGTGATACAGGGATGTCACGTGTCTTCCATTGAAACTTGATAATACATTATAGACAAAATCAATATATAGAAATAGATGTATAATTTCTAAATAAAGATCAAGTCAGATATTGCGTAATACAGTCTTATTTTGTAGTACAAATCATATTCATATTTACATTTACCACAATAGCGCTTTAAATATAAATGCTTTGTAATGTTCTAAAACTTCAGCCAAGGCAGCAACATGAAGCTAGAAAATCATAATTCATTTCTCAAAATATCCTAAATATGGTAACAACCAAAAAGTAATTATTCCAAGATTCTTATTTTCTGCTCAGTACGCCCGTGAATCCACATCCACATAATTTTGCAATTTTTATTTTTTTCTACATCTTTTCCTAGATCTAGACTGGATGTGTTCCAAATCGTAATAAGTGTAATATAAACTTATATGATATTGGCGGTGGTATTAAAAAAGTTCCAAATTTTAAATAGATCTAGATGTTACAAAAATGTTTTAATACTGTTTACTGCAAGTTATTAATTTACTAATTCATCCACAAGGATACACGCGGATTCCCTTCCTGCTTATACACAAAAGATAATAGGTAAGGGTAGATTTCCCGGAAGGTCAGAGCACCAAAACACAGCCTCAGAGCAACGCATTTGCAAAGTAGGTCCACAACATCCAAGGGGACAACTGCCACGGTCATGGACTGTCTTTACTCTACTTTTTATTGCTAAAAACAACATAATAAAATTAAGAACAAAGATTTATTAAGAAAAAACTTAATAAAATCCGCTGCGAATTCGACACGCTTTGTTTGATAAATACAATACAGCTATAAGTAATTTAACAGAAATTTGTTTGACATCACTGTTTACTCTATCTTTTTAAAATGATGCCGGTTTTCTTTAGTTATTAATGATTTTTCTATTTTATGTTGTTTTTTTTATCTTCAAGTCAAAATTCTGAATTTTATGCCTGTAGTATTTTACATTTATTTACAATAAAAGTGAAACAGCTATTTACGATCGCGCTGTATGAAACTTTACAGGTAATTTTAGGGAATAAATCGGTTGTTTCCATATATTTTAGTTCGAGCTATGTTTATTTTCTAGTGGTGCTAAAAGTTTCAGGTGATAATACTAAATAATGAATGCACTAAGCGCGTTTTTTTTGTGTGTGTGTGCGTAACCCCTAAATTTCACGGTGTGTACATCATCACTACTGGACTTTCCTATGGTGGCCTCTTTGATTTACCTGTTGTTCCGGACCGGGCGCTGTATGCCACCATAGGTCCCTAACACATACATAAAAGAACGCTGGCCTAACTTTTAATGTTTATTTTGTAATATGTTCTTAAATGTGTCCTTTATAAAGTTAATTTAAGGCCAGTTCTATTACTTTTATTTAGATTAAAGTTTATGCTGTTTAAGAATTTGTTAAAATTGAGTAATTAGATAAAATTGGTAAAATTTAAACGACTCAGATTTCTGACTTTTATTTGTGCCAAAATATCTTTAATATTCTGTTCTAAAATTATAGTTAAAAATAATTTAGTAAATACCGGTGACCATCTTTGCTGAAATGTAAAGTGGGGGAAAGCATTTGTCTCCTAATTTTTAAAATTATGGTCTTAAATTGACCTATATATGGCTTAAAAGTATTGGTTTATAGGGTTTCTTCAATTACCATGAATTTTAAAATTTTAATCAATAATATCAACAATAAGAGCTTGGAATATTATATATTTTTCTGAAAACCTTTTTTCTTCGCCGGAGGGTTTGGCATCCCTGGTCCCCCTTACCAGAGTTCTGCCCAGCACCCGATGGAGCCCTAAGCGGTCCCCATATCCCTCGCCTATTTGGCGAATCTACGTTCTTTAGGCCCTCCTACGCACCTGTAATACATAGTGTATAAGTAAAGTAAGTAAATGTTTATTTATTAACGTGACATGTGCAATTTACAAATAAATAATACAATTTTCATATAACAAATTATTTGCACCCGGCCCTGTGGGCCTAAAAGTCACCTCATATTTTAACATATATAAAGATGTAGTGTGAACAGAATTATCAATACATTTGTAGCAACTACAGTTTGACGCAGTCTTATCATGTTATAATATTATCATGTTATAATAATAAACAAAGAGCTATGTATTTTATACTTCTTTGTAATAAATAAAAACAATTCAAAGTGTAACGAGAACATCTTTCGTCATACATATAAAAGAAATGTTTCACATTTAATACACAAAAATAGAACACGAATTTTCAGTGAAACAGACAATTTTTACGCTTTAAATATGCATCCACTAAGAACTTAGCTAATCTTCTTGGGTAAAATGTTCACAAGATATACAAGTTTCTCAGAGTCGCTCATACTTATGTAAATATCCCCTAAAGCAATGTCATTAAAGTGTTGCAACCTTAAATTGTTGTAAAAGGTAAAGTTGATAACAAAATGGATTTCGTCTTCAATTGTATAACAAATTCCCTACGTATATTGGATTGAACTTTGAAAGCATTTCGTTTCATCTTTCATGACGTACCTTGTGGCCAGAAATCCCTAAACTTGATGTACTCGATGACAACATATGCAAATATGTTTTTCTCGAGTGCGTATGCAGTCATGGTTTTCGCTCTGTTAATTGAATTATCAATACATATCACCTAAGATTTTTATATCAAATATGGCGTCATATCTCAATGAAATGTCGTACATAAAACGTTGACATATTCTTTTGACAGACTTGTCACCAAGAATGTTGTTTTAGATAAATAAACAATGGAAATTGAATACAGTGCACTATGAATGTTGTTAGACTTGAAGCCGCGTTGCTTTAGAATTTCATTTGATTAATTTGATCAATTTGAAGTATAAGTGCGTTATCATTACAAGTAACAGACACTTGAAAATTAAGTGTTTCAGTAAGTGCTCAATGTTGGTACGTGACGCGTTTGATAACATATGTTGAAATATTACGAGAACCATTTTATTCCCTCATCTAAATGCACGCTTAAATAGAAGGGGTAATGAAGTTTTGTCGTTTCACTGTTTTGGGGCAAAGAAACTTTAAATTTGTTCGAGACACCGACACAATTACAGGTCTTATGGCATCATTAATTGTAAACTAGCCATTTTTGTTAACTAACGAATAGAAAAGTGAATACAGATCCTAGATATATTTTACCGTACTGCTGCAACAAATCACAAGCTGATAATCAATGTGTCTGGCACTTCAAATCTAAATATTGAATTTGTCAGTTTTAGAAAATATTGGCAAAATGTTTTCACTGTCAATCGTTTTATCTTACAGTTTTGCCTTGTCGTACAAAATTGTTATTTCCGATTTTAATTAGTTAATACATTTAAAGTCTTACGACAAGTTAGGCTGAGCATACGTGGCCGATAAACTAAACGAATCATTTTGTTTCTTAGTGGGCCTGCGCGGGAATATGCAGCATAATTGTGATAAATATAGAGACTCGGCAGACGCCACACCGCCACTCTCCATTTATCGCACCGCACACATTTCCGTAGAGATCCAACAAAACACGACCTGAAGAGACAATATTAAAATTGAAACTTTTAAAAATATTGTTTGGAAGTAATTCATATGTGCTATATATAATCTTTCGAAAGATAGAAACGTGGCCATTTTAATAAGATAAAACAAGAGTAGCGCTGTATACGTTTCCTATGACCGAGACATGTTTAATTCTATCACTAGAAGAAATGACGTTCAGTCAATGACTTCCGATGTTAATAGTGCAAGTAGTTATGCACGTTTGATATGCCGGATGTAATGGCGTAATGTCATTTATGCAGAAAAAAAACGTAGAATAAAGCCCGGGCTCAGTATTGGAATATGAAAATCGTTTTATAAATCAATGGCAACACATGAGTAAATTTATTAGAGATTATAGGTAAGGGTAGTTTTCTAGGAAGCACAGAGCACCGCAAACAGTCTCAGAGCCAAGCCACGCATTTGCAAAGTAGGCCCACAACAATAGGAAACCGCAAATTAAAAGGAACAATTCAGGACATTGTTCTTATTTCATTTTCGAAATAATTTCAACATTTTGTAATTGTAAATCTTGCCAGAACTATGACAAAAGTGCCCAGTCACTATAGGCAATATTTCTCGTTCTAAAATAAATCTGCTATTTCATAGTGAGTGACTGTACACAATATAGCTTTAGCATTCTACAAGAACATGAGCTGCAATATTAGTCTTAGCATTTGTCTGGCTTATATGCAAATAAACTTTTATAATGAACGGCCTCTTTCGCTCTATCGCCCACTCATCTTTGAATGCAGGAAGAGTGCAATCAATGCTTAGCTTCCCCCCATTTGACGATTATCAAGTGTAAAGTTTCAAGTTTTATTAAAGCAAATCGACAATACAATTGCCTGTGGTCAAATACAATCATATACAAATACATACAATGAAAATGGCAACACATTCAACATATACTAAAATACAAACAGTCTACAAAAAACAACGATGGAACACAGTTTGTAAAGTATTATTGATCCTGCCACGCTATGGTCTCATTTTGAAGATGTAAGGAAAGATGGTATGGAAAATACCCAGTCAGCTACTTTACAATGTAAGATCCTACTAACCATCTGTCGACAGAAGATTTTTTTTTTGCAAATGTTAACAAAGCTTATTATTTAGCTGATGTCGCCTGTAAGCAAAGAATTACGTCCGTTAAAAAATAATTACACAGACTTGAATATATATGCAAATATTGCATCAGTTCCATTTGAGTGTGTAGTGCGATTCGATCGTGTACAAAATGCAGAATTGGAACCATTTTTATTGAGTAAACTTGATGGACATGTGGAATAGACACGTTTGTTATTGGATCGTTACTTTCTGTATCAAATAGAAATTACTTCATTCGTATGTAGAGGGAGATAATCCTAGAAATACGTGTGATCTCAGTACTCACAGTTACTGGTACCACTTTGAATGAAGTTATTGTCAGTAATATATATTTTGCAGAAGACTCTAACAAACTAAACGATAAGTATAATGATAGATTGTTGTTCACACAAACATTCCCAAGTCATTAGTTACACTTGTGACAGGGAACTTTTTGATGGCTTAGGGCAAAACTAGTGTGCCAATTCATTTGTTCACAATGCACTATTTTTCCATTACAGATAGTCTAAGGGTAGAACTTAATCTTAAGCGTCATTAGCGTCACAATCGCTAAGATGGAGATAGAATGCCCACATTCCTACCCTTTTAGAAAAGTACCAATACACAAACCTTTCTTAGGTGCCTCTTCGAAGACGCAATTACAAACCAATTGCAACCAGTTGCAACCAATTAGAAAACTGAACAAACATAAATGTTTCTCAATAGTAACCTTTAAGTGTCGTATTACAAAATACATAAACAAAAAGCTGTAAGTAAACAACCTAATGGTTCGATTTATTGTTGGTTCAGTTTTTTAAATGTAAACCTTTACACAAAAGGCAGCTGGTATAAGGGTCAAAACTTAATGCTGCGGAAAAGATAAGATGGTCACTAGTATGAAAATATTAATCTTCTTAAGTGTGAACGACATGTTAACGTATTTTGAACAGAATATTTCAGTTATGGTCAGTGTAATATAACTTTTGAGCTAGCAAAACTTTATGATTTTAAATATTTAGGTGTGATAAAGCTAAAACCTTTATTTGAAAACTGTGGTCATTTTTTGAAAGGATGCCTAAGTAAGTGTATCTACTTAATAAATTCTAAGTTTCAGCTTTTCCTGGCTTTCAATGACACTTTCTGTAAAGTTTAGAAAGGTGTGGGTATTTGGATTTGGTCACTTCGTATTTCTAAAATATCATAATTCAATGTCAAATGGACTTTGATACTGATGACCGCTTTTGTTATATTTTTATCACAAGCGAAGGAATGCGTCGGTAAAAAAGATTAAGGAAGATTATATTCGACACAAACCCTCTAATTTGACCGAGTATCCAGGGCTGCAAACATTGTTTAGATTTCGGTAAAAAGGATTAAGGAAGATTAGATTCGACACAAACCCTCTAATTTGACGAGTATCCAGGGCTGCAAACATTGTTTAGATTTCAAGGCAGCCTTAAAGACTAGCGTGTTTTTACATGATACTTTCATGCCTTGTCAGTTAAGTAAAAAAAGGTATTTCTACGCTCTTACTTCTTAAGTAAATGTACTTACTCGTACTTGCGTGTTTCTCATATTCAAAAGAACACAGCAGTTTTTTTAGCTTTACTTTTCAATGGAAAGTGAGGAGCTATTCTATTCAGTACTCTTGCGCAAGTAGAGTAATAGAGTCCCCCACCTGTCCCATCAAATAATCAAAGAGGAAAGCGTAGAAACCAGCACTAAAAGTGTTCCAATATAGATATAGCTCTGTACCAGTTGTATTAGAACTTATCGTGTCAGATAAGACATACCACTGTGAAAAGTTGTTTTGCCTTCTGTGTATTATAATTCACAGGATTTAACTGGGCACTCGTGTACGAAACAAACAATACTAGTATGGTTTTGGCAGTGAGAAGTCAATGAATTTCCTTCCACAATGAAGGCTTTAGATTTAATAATTAAAATAAACAACTGCAAAAAGATGTAAATGGCTAAATTCTAACTACAGTTATTTCACAAACTAATAGCCAGTTTAAGTATTCATAAAACATTAGCATTATGTGATTCGATGTTTCTCAGTACAGAGCTGGTGCAGTCGTTCTGCGCATGCCCGGAATGGTTATCAATAGGAGCGCACGGCAAAATTACGCATTTTTGCATGTCCGCACACATTAGTGTATAATATGCATAATATACTGACTAAAGGTTAGGGTTAGTATCACCATGGTTACAAATTATATACATTTAAGATATTTTTCGTTCAAATTTAGTTAATCCGGTATATACCGGAGTCTGTAATATATCACGGGCGCACCAGCTCTGTTTTTAGTCACAGCCTATGTGATTAATTAGACTTTAGGGGATATTCTTTTAATATTTGCGAAAGTGTTAAATATGCACGTTGCGTTGTTGGTAGACATAATTCAAGATTAAACATAACAAACAGTGTACAGCACACTCAAACTCTCTGCCAATGTTTTGTCACAGTGTCCTATGCAATAATTATGTTGATAGTGTAGTCGACTTGATGGATGTTCTCCAGAGTTGATCGGTAACAACATAATATGGACCTTTTTCAAGTTTGTTCAGAAGTGTTTGCTTGACTGCGTTTGGGATTAAATTTTTCAAGCTATGAAAAATTGCTGCCTTGCATTAAATTGTATGTCCGTAATATATTCCAGGTCAAAAGGTCAGGATCGTGTGAGCTGTTTATAGTTACATCATTAGAGGAAGCGCGGACTGTTCCTATATTGTACATTTCTGTGAGTGGCAGCATTATACAATGCTATGATCACTTGACGACGTAAATTCCTTACTATTAATCCGACATTAAATTAAGCACCATGAATGGATGACAGTGCTACGGGGGTATGAGCATTATGTCATACGCACCGAACCGTAAAATGATATAAAGTCATAGCAGTCTGAATATCTTTTTTACTGCTTAATTTGCTTTCAAGTTTCAATAACACTCTCACTGGAATGGTATCCTATTTGCCGTGTCTAAACCACAAAATGCGATTATGATATTTATTAATCCAGTGAAAGAAACAAACGTAATACTTTCAAAAGCAAAACGTGTTTATTTATCAAACAGGTCCCTTTGTACAGAGGAAAGACTATAAAAGGGTATTATGTCCCATATTGCGGTGCACGTTTACGTTTTTTTCTGTAATGCACTTCAGAATACAAAGATAATTGCAAATGTATTTTTCTTAGTAATTTGATTATAACGTTTTGGCACAGCACTGTAGCTGCCAGGAATATGTTTATGGATGATGTATGGCTTTTGGAATTGGTATTTGTGGTTAATATCCATCTGGTTCCCCATGTTTTCTGTAATCACAATTAGCTGTTATTTGGTCCCCGACTCTGAGTATTCCCTGTACAACAGCTGAAGCGCTCTCATATATTGTCACATTGTGACCCATGTCCCGCAATCCGTCTATCATAACCTGTAATTTGTAAATATGCTTCAGTAGAATGCATACGTGAGAACCTTTTGGAGAGATGAAGTAGATTTTCAGACTTTCCGGAGACGTCAGACTTTCTGAAGATAGTCAGTTGTAAAGGGCGATTTATTTGCAGTGCCACCAGCTCAAGCATTTTCGCATTAGCACTATTATTGCCTATAAAGGAACAAGTACAGAAAAGCCCATCCACTTAGCTACTTCATGGGGCCGTGAGTTCGATCCTCGGGCTAGGCATTATGTTCTCCGTGACGATTTGATAAAAGACATTGTGTCTGAAATCATTCGTCATCCATCTCTGATTTTTATATGTGGAGAAAGTTGGAAGTTACTTGCGGTTTGCGGTACAGAATCCAGAAACACTAGTTACGTTAACTGCCTGCCGTTACATAACTAAAGTATTGTTGTTAAACCGGAAACAAACCAACAAAATAGTACTGCAAGAAATTATGTTTGGTATTACTCTAAATATGGCACCTACTCAGTTTTCCGTTGCCAAAATAATTTTTCAACAAATTATCTTTGTATTTTTATACTGTTTTTAAAATAAAGCAAATCATTGTGCTGTCAGTACTCTTTGTACTTTAATTATACAATCCGGGAAGAAATGTTTCTGGCGAAAAGGAACGTTATAGTTCCTACAATCTTTAGTAGTAAAAAACAGCACTTAAATTTTTATGCAATCTAGTTTTATTATTATTAGAAGAAGATGACTCTCACAGATACTGCGGAAAAAAACAGTATCATTTTACTTTTTCAACGCAAATCTATTTATATGTACGTTTTCATTTAAAAAAAAAATGTTACATAAGTTAACAGAAATTTTCCCAAGCTGGAATTTGAATCGCAGCAGGACAGCAAATGAATGAGGATGACGAAGTCTTCTGTATTTAGTACATCACTCAAATTGATCAAACATTCTCAAAACGGAAGGAGAGTCGAAAATTGATATATGATCTTTATGGATCACCTATTTCGCATTACAATATAAATTCACAGATGCGACGTCTATTTTTATAAACACAATTTAGCTCTTCTATAAATATATATGTATCACGCTCGTCTAATTAGAAACCATCCGAATTGAAAACGGTCCTTTCAGTTTTAAGGACCTTTCGGCTCTACTCAGCTTTTTGGATTTCATTTTAAAAATCTAGTTAGCTTTATTTTTCACTTAAACAATCGTTTAATAATAACAACAGGACTCAATAATGTGTCCAAAATCGATCTAGAACCGCAAGATATAGGTTATTTTACCGACGGGAATCCTGATTGCACCCTGACTTCTTGAGGAAATAGCTGATGATGTATGCGCGGATAGTCTATCGCTTCTTTTATACCCCAGTTGAACCATAACGTTTCCATGGTAACCTTTAAAACATTCACCGGATATTAACATGCATTTTTATGTAATGTATGCATATATCACTGACGTCATTAAAATTCCTTCATACAGGAGTTTAAATAACTGTAACTAGAATTGGATACCTTAAAGGTAACATTACTGAAGTCAAAATAATACATTAGGTTATTCTTATTAGTATTTCTTCCATATTTCTAGGTATATAAGATAGTATTTTTGTAATGGATAGCTTTACATGGCAGTGCAATATAGTTCAAGATAAAATGAGAATGTTTTAAAAATATTGGGTTTGCTGATTTATTTATTCTTAAAAATACCTGTGCTGTTGAAGTTGTTATTCTTGTCCCACCAGAAGCGCCTACTATTAATTTGACATCTCCGTTTCCATCCACAACTATGCTAGGACTCATTGATGAAAGAGGACGTTTCCACGGTGATATAAAATTGGCAGCAGACGGCGGAACGCCAAAATAATTATTTTTTCCTGGTGTTGAAAAGTCGTCCATTTCGTCATTGAAAACAATTCCTGTACGTCTACCAATAACCTTTGATCCAAAACTAAAAGACGTTACTTAAAATATGTATTATGAACTGTAGTTGAAAAGAAGTAACAATTCTGTAATTAATTTGTTTTACCAGTATCAAAATATAACCAACACCTATTTAAGTTAAATAGTCAGCCGATTGACTCATTTACTTGGACCCCAAACTACTTACATAACTGCTTAAGCCAAGTGGCCTTTTAAACTTTAACAAGAGCTGTCACTAATGGTGACAAATGCCCCCGCAGCACCTTGACCTTTGACCTGGTGACCCCAAAGTCAGTAGGGGTGGTGTACTCATAAAGTACTATCAGCATGTAAAGTTTGAAGGTCCTGGGTGAAGTGGTTCGCGAGTAAAGTGCCTTCATGCAAAAAGTTAATGTTGACCCCTGTGACCTTGACCTTTGACCTGGTGACCCCAAAGTCAGTAGGAGTGGTGTACTCAATAAGTACTATCAGCATGTGAAGTTTGAAGGTCCTGGGTGCAGTGGTTCGCATGTAAAGTGCCTTCATGCAAAAAGTTAACGTTGGCCCCTCTGACCTTTGACCTGGTGACCCCAAAGTCACTAGGGATGGTGTACTCAATAAGTACTATGAGCATGTGAAGTTTGAAGGTTCTGGGTGAATTCGTTCGCATGTAAAGTGCCTTCATGCAATAAGTTAACGTTGGCCCCTGTGACCTTGACCTTTGACCTGGTGACCCCAAAGTCAGTAGGGTTGGTGTTCTCGTAAAGTACTATCAGCATGTACAGTTCGAAGGTCCTGGGTGAAGTGGATCGCTAGTAAAGTGCCTTCATGCAAAAAGTTAATGTTGGCCCCTGTGACCTTGACCTTTGACCTGGTGACCCCAATGTCAGTAGGACTGGTGTACTCAATAAGTACTATCAGCATGTGAAGTTTGAAGGTTCTGGGTGCAGTGGTTCGCGAGTAAAGTGCCTTCATGCAAAAAGTTAACGTTGGCCCCTGTGACCTTGACCTTTGACCTGGTGACCCCAAAGTCAGTAGGAATGGTATACTCAATAATTGCTATCAGCATGTGAAGTTTGAAGGTTCTGGGTGCAGTGGTTCGCGAGTAAAGTGCCTTCATGCAAAAAGTTAACGTTGGCCCCTGTGACCTTGACCTTTGACCTGGTGACCCCAAAGTCAGTAGGGGTGGTGTACTCAATAAGTACTATCAGCACGTGAAGTTTGAAGGTTCTGGATGCAGTGGTTCGCGAGTAAAGTGCCTTCATGCAAAAAGTTAACGTTGTGACTAACGAACGAACGAACTAACTAACTAACGAACGGACGGACAGTTGAAAACTAATATGCCTCCCTTCGGGGGCATAAAAAGAGGTTTTTCGTGGCTTATTCGATTAACTATTCTTAATGTATCGAATGCTTTATTGTAATATCTAAAATAACAATACAGTATTAAATATATTCAACATCTTTTCTAACTCCACATCTGGTTTTGAGTGAAATTTGTACACAATGTTTAATGATTATTTTATTATAATAAAAACAAAAACGATAGTAGTCTAACGTAAACTCATTTAAACGTATGTATAACAATTAGGTAACACTTATATGACATGTCACATTATTAGTAAATTCCGAATCGCAGCAGTGCACTTTGAACCTATGAATTCAATCAAATACGGAATGTTCAACACTATTTTCAATATCAACATGTTAATTTCATATCAGGTTTGTGACGTCGCTATTAACGGATGGCATGGAATAAAGAAGTATATTTAACTCAATAATTTTCAAATTTTCTCGGCCAAAGAAGCAAAATATGCATGATTTCATAAGTAAAAATGAATATGCACCACAATGATGATAAGCTTTGCATAGAGAAATATGCACTCGTGTTTTTGCGGATTAAAATTGCACTGGTGATGTAGCGAAAAATCTCAACTGGAGAATTCATGCATATTTCTCAATACAAATCAGATAATCTATTAATGCACATTTACAGAATCTTATTCTATGTCAGGATAAGATCATTTTCTCCCTGTGAGATTGTAATACTGGTCGTAAAACTGATTAATCCCTGAGATGGCACTACTTGCCGCAAAGAGGCCAGCACCAAGTTGCATTCATTTTGTGACTTTGATTACCTCATTGCAACTGTCCTGATGCAACGAATATACGTACACTTGATATCAATGTTATGTTTTATTTAACTGAACTGATCATTAAACTATGTGTCCAATATTCATTCAAATCTGTCTTTTGCAGAGATAAAATCAAAACAAACAAAAAGAACGTCAACAGGTGTGGAGTTAGAAAAAATGTTGAGTTTGTCTGCATTAAATCCGGTAGTTTCTTCTCATTACATTTTATCAAATTTATTTATTTACTTACTGTAAATTGATGGTACTGGTAATAGACACGGCATCCCCGTTCGGTCCCAGAACTGAAAGATGTGACGTACCGTGGTCCCAGGGACTGCTAAACATTGGATGGTAGTAGGCAGACCCGAAAGTAGTTGTGTCGTTAATCAGAGCCCGTTTTGACTCCCCAAAACTTGGATCCGTCATATTCTTGACCAGCTGAAACGGATAAGACCTTAATACTA